>NC_091750.1:61916046-62136046 GCF_043380555.1 Nothobranchius furzeri
GTGTTTACGTTTCTTCACCAGCTGAAGGTTTAGGATCGTTGCTGTGGAAGCTCCAACTCCACCTCGGGTTACGTTTTGCAGACTTTCTGAAGAATCCTCTTTTAAACTGACAGGGTCGCCTGACCCGACCTGAGCCTTACATTCCTGCTTGACCATGATGATGATGATGATCTTGTACTGATTGCTTCTCTTTTGACATGAACTCGCTAACTCCTGAAACTGTGTTGTTTTTTTCTTTTCCCCAAAAAGCCTGATCAGCTTGTGTGTTTCTTGTTTTAACTTAGCCTCCATTAACAACGTTGCCCTGGAACTTTAGTTTGATATTTAAACTAATACTTCTCACATTCACTCATCAAAAATAGTTCTAATTAAAACATAAAAATAAAATGCTTTTAAAGGGGACTTTTTTTTCTGAAGTTATATTAGTTCTATGATTGATACAAAAAATCATCATGAAGTTATTTGAGCAGTTGTTGACATTTTCAGTACCCTCCACAATGAGCCGTTTCAGGGCTCTGCCACTTTAAAAAATCAAGCTGGAGCTGGAAAACCCCCCCCCCCCCCCCCAGGCTACTATAGGCTGAGAAACTCTGATATCCAGGAGAGGCTCGGAGTACAGCTGCTACTCCTCTTGCAGCAGCTCTCTCTTGCACGTGGGGCATGGTTCTAATCTAATTGCCTGATTGTGTCATCACAAATGGGGACATTTTGAAATTACTCATTGAAATACACAATTCTTAAAAGTAAATACTGACAGAAAATAGATGAACAGGGTTTTTCACACTTTGAGTGTTTATAGAGGCGGTAGAGATCCACATGGAAGTGCAAAATGATGCAAAATGTGAGCTCTGCACAATATGTCTCCTTTAAAGTTATGGTTTGTCCATTTTGACCTGCTAAACAACACAATAAACATGTAATATTTTATTGAAAAAAAACAAAAGAACGCTAAATTTTAGGATTTTATTTTATATGGCTTTCGTCTGTATCAGCAGACAGCAGGATCTGTGGAATCACAGGTTACAGTACAGAGACTGCACTTTTAATGGTTCTTAATGATGTTTTTTTAGCTTGTGACGGGGGTGGGGGGTGGGGGGGATGCTGTCATTCTTTTGATGTTAGATTTGTCTGCGGCCTTTGACACGGTCGATCATGACATACTTTTGGATCGGCTACAACATTGGGCGGGAATTACCGGTGCAGCCCTACAATGGCTACACTCCCACTTATCAGACAGAAGTTTTTGTGTCAGTATAGGTGACACCTCCTCAACCTGGAAGGGACTCAAGTGGGGTGTGCCACAGGGGTCTGTACTGGGTCCGCTTCTTTTTGCCATCTACTTACTACCGTTGGGGAATCTTCTTCGGCGGTTCGGCATGCGTTTTCATTTTTATGCTGACAACTGTCAGATCTACCTCCCCCTTCAGCGGGGGGTCGATGGGTCAATATCAAAGCTTGTAGATGCCTTAGAGGATGTGTGCTCCTGGATGGCTACAAACTTTTTACATCTGAATGATGCCAAGACTAAAGTAATTGTACTTAGCCCTGGCATGTCTACATTCCATGCGATGCTGTGAATCTGGGCCCTTTAGCATCCAACATGAAGACCACCATCAGAAATTTGGGAGTGCAAATGGACTCAGCCCTAAAATTTGACGCGCAAATCAACTAGGTTATGTGATCGTGTTTTTTTAACTTACGCCGCCTAGCCAGAATTAAGCCCCTGCTGTCCAAAGTACATCTAGAGACTGTCACACATGCTTTTGTTCTTTCAAGGCTCGACTACTGCAATGCACTGTATGCCGGCCTTAGTCAGGGTGCGGTAGCACGCTTGCAGTTAGTTCAAAACTCAGCCGCTAGGTTCATGACAGGCACTAGACGCAGGGAACATATCACCCCTGTGTTGGCATCCCTTCATTGGCTGCCTGTACAATACAGGGCAAAATTCAAGGTCTTGGTACTGGCATACAGGGCCTTACACGGAACTGCTCCAGCATATCTTGGCAACCTTTTGCGTAAGCATGCCCCCTCGCGGGCCCTTCGCTCAGCCGGCAGGGAGCTGTTGATGGTTCCACGCACTAAGTGCAAGTCACGGGGGGACCGTGCGTTCTCTGTGTTGGCACCTGCACTTTGGAACCAGTTGCCTTTGGTGGTGCGTCAGTCACCCTCATTGGGGGTTTTTAAGACTCGCCTTAAGACCCATTTTTTGTCGAGGCTCTTCAGGATTAGCAAATTTTACCCGGTTCCGATGCCCCGGCCTCTTAATCTTTTTCTGGTTTTTATTTTTTGCTTTAACTCTCCTCTTTTAATTGATTTTATACTGGTTTTACAATTGCAATATTTTATTCTGATGGTTTTATGTTTTTATTGTGTTGTGTTCAGCACCTTGGGCGTCTGCATTGGTCGCAGAAGGGGCTTAATAAATAAATAAATGAAACGAATCAGTAGTTGCCAGTATCTTACATTTGGTCAGAACGTTTTAAGTTTATCGTGGACATGTCCAATCCTCATCCCTGCTCAAACACACTTGATGAATCACCTGTTCAGTGAGCTCTACAGGAGGATGATTAGTGATTATAAATCAGCTGTGTTGAAGCAAGATGGTGGCCCTGGAGTACCAGAATTGGACACCACTGGTTTATAGAGAATGAGGAGGAAGTTTTTGTTCTGTGAACATGCTTTATTGGACAGTTTTAACTTGTCCCTTTTTCATAAGATTGTCCCTTAAGACACTCCATGATCCTGTGCAACGCTTTCTGAGTGAAACTCAAGCTACAAAACCTCAGAGTCCTAAAAAAATTAACTGCAAATACTCTATTTAATTTAGTCCTGTTTTTATTTTGCCTCTGCATAACAATCCAACTTCTGCTAATGCAACAATTAATGTTAAAGACACTAAAGCGTTCAGAAAGGACCTGACCACATGGACTGATCTGATTGGGTTTAGTCTGAGACATCATCACTTCTGAACGCCCTGTTCCTCATTAAAGCTCAGAGCCCTTTTACTGAGCTGAGTTATTCTTATTACCCATAGAAATCAGATATTTCTCTAACAAATAGTCTTTTTGCTGTTATTTCTCTGGGTGGCTAGTAGCCGAACTGACCGCTTTATTATTATTGACCATTATGTGATTTTTGAGTTGTCACGGTGCTCATAAATATAACATACATTTTTAAAAAAACATCAATGCAGCGTGATAAATCATGCAAAAATGTGTTTCACAGCCGTTTTCCTGCCTCTCCAGGCCAGTTTTAATTAGATTTGTGTGATTAAATGCAGTCGTTCTTTTATAAGAATTCCTCAACTTGTGCTTTGCTGGTGTAAAAGCTGTTTGAGGTTAGCAGATTTACACTTAGTGAGCGTAATGAGGCAGCTGGAATCCATGTGAGAGCAGAAGAGGCGTTCACACGCTGCATTGTTTTAAAATTACGTTAAAAAGGCTTTTAAAACAGGAAAAAATGTGTGATGAGTTTAGCTCTTGATATATGTGGTTCCTGAAGGAATAACAACAATAACAAACATCTAAGTGTGATTTATGAGAGGCTTTAAAGATGGGAAAAAAAAACAGAATCCAAACCAGTAGTCTGAAGTGTTTATGTTTATGTATTTAGCAGGCGCTTTTGTCCAAAGCGACTTACAAGTGACAATCGGCATGTTACCCTCTAGGCTAACAACAATAACAACAACAACAAAAACAAACAATTTCCGTAGGTAGCGGTGAGGCAGCATGATGAATCATAGAGAGAAGGGAACAAGGAGTGGACAGTAGAGAGGGGGGACGGGTGCAGGGAGGGTGCTAGTTTAGAAGATGCTCTCTGAAGAGCAGGGTCTTCAGGAGTTTCTTGACATCGAAAAGGAAGCCCCTGTTCAGGTAGTGCTTGGTAGGCCATTCCACATTTGTGGAACGATGCATGAGAAGAGTCTGGATTGTCCTCCTGAGCGTGGTGTAGGCACTGCTAGCCGACGATCCTGTGATGACCGGAGCGGCTGGGCCGAGACAAAAGCTTTTACAAGAGGATTCAGGTAGATGGGCGCCGTACCATCTTGGACTTTGTATGCTAGTGTTAGCAATTTGAATTTGATGCGTGCAGCACTATTCCTTCACCTGATTGGTCAGATGTGTGTAGGCTGCCATACGAGATGTGAGCTGAGTGAAATACATAACTTAAATTCACAATTATTCTTTAAAAAGTAACGCAAAAATAAAAAAACACTTCTATAGGGAAACCTTGTATACACAAGAGCATGTACGCACACAGGTGCTCACATGGTGCTATCACAAGTATGGACTCGGGCATTTTTGAAACGGTTGGCGATGTAACGTCACGAAATGGCCTGATTTTGAGACCCACAGGTCAAGTCCACAGCCAGGTCATTTTGCCCAGGCTACGACTCCAACCTACAATATTTTCCCTCACAGGAGACTGAAAGCCTGACGCCTTGAAAGAGATAATAAAATCAAACAATAACATTCTCTCCTACCAAGGTCCCCTTTACTGAGGAACTCATTAAATGAACTCCTCGATTCACAGAAGAAAGAAGATTTTATAATTAAAGATAATCATTAAATAAACTTTTGTTTATTGCTACTTATGATAATTATAAAACAATTAAATGTTTCATTAATCTGTGCCTAATGATATATGTTTAGCATGTTTACTTGACGAGGTCATCGCCATCTGCACTCACACAAAAACTAAGTAAAGTTAAGTGAATGCATGACACATAGTCAACCTTTTGCCCAGTTCAGAGACTCCGGATCAAAGAGGGTGTGTCTCTGAGATTCTTGGTAATATTCCTCAAACTTGTCAACTTTTGGTTGGCTATTCAATCACAATATCGTTCCATTAAATCTAGTCCACTCTGGGTTTTCTCTAGTTCTAGAGCAAGCTTCAGACCGGCCATCTGAGCAAAACCTCTTTAACCAGCAAAGATTTTGACACGTCGTCAAAACCTTTTTAAACCTTTTTCGCACCTGCGGAGCTGATAGCAACAAGATAGTATCCTGCAGAACAAAGCTGATATTGTTACAACTCCCTAAGAGTAATTCCTGAGACGCAAACTAGTTCCAACTGTCGTCACCTGGAAGATGACCCTGGACTGACCTGGTCGTACGAGGAGTTAGCCTACGGACTTCGGTACCGGGGTTTCTGACCCCCTCCTGACATCTCGGATCCAAAGGGCGTCTCCGCTTGGGTACGTAGAACACAGTGAGATTCCGTCTGAATGTGGTTTTGATAATAATCCATTTATTAAACAAACCAAATTCTTTTAAATCCAGAACTCAGCTCTCTGAGATACGGAGATTCTGACTATGTTATATTCACACATAGGTTCCAGACATCAACTTTTACTTCCATCCACTCACAGTAAATAATAGTTTAACCAATTTGTCAAGTTTTAATTGTCTGTAAATAAATTCTGACTTTCATAAACCTATATGCACTGAATTATTACCGTGTGCTTTATTTACTGTGTGATGGTTTGGTTCTGTTGTATTGTTTGTGTGCCCCAAGTGCCCTACATATGTATATATTTTTTTTACTAAAGAGATGTGTGCAACTCCAAATGTGATCAATTTTTGATGCCATCAACTTTTACATAAGTTCTTGATATTTTCTTCTTGAATTTGATGAAACATCTATGAAACCCAATGAACCTGAAAGCTTCAACCACTCACAAAAAGATCCAGTTGGCTTCAATTTACCAAAAAACACATTATATAATCAAATTACTTTTATTTTTTTTATTTTTATTTTTTATTGTTTTAATGGAAATAAAACATTCAGAAGGAAATGAAGATCAGAGACGAACTTTAATTTAAACTAGAGAATAAAAAATGTTTTTAGGGGTGCTTTATTGTGGTTTTTCTTGCAGAGTTATGTAACACTGAAAGTCACAAAAATTGTCCTTACTGGAATTTTGGTGTAAATTTTCTCTTCATGTTACATATTTATGATGGATCTATTAGTTTTTTAGCTGAACAAGCTAATTTGAGTATTTGTGTGTTATTCAAGTGTGCACTGACTTATACTTAAAAAAACTGTACAAGTCTAAATATTCTGCAAAGAAAAATGGGAATTTTGCACTGAAAGTCTATCATTACTAAACTATAATGATAATGTAAATTGGGATAAAATTAACCCTTACCACAAATGAATAATTATTACCAATGTAAAAGAATTTGAATGTTTGAAGGGTTAAAAGTAAGCAAGGCATTTTTAACTCCAACTCTAATTTTAAAAGCAAAGAATAAAAGAGCTACAGGCATAACAGCTGCAGTGAGAAAACATGTTTGTCAAGTTATTCCATCATTTAAAGATTCATATGATCCTGTTTCCGAATCTGTTCATGTTTTCATCCTTGCCTTAATTGTACGAATGATTTCTGCATAGAAAACCAAAATCTTTTCGTGAATAGATAACATTTTAACATATCTTTCATATTAAAACAGTGGCACATTGACTCACTGTGGTTCTGTGCTGCTCCTCATCAGAACCAGCTGGGTGCGAGTGGCCAGAGTTTACAGCTGTGACTTCTTGGCTGCCATCATTCAAGTGATCCAACTTCTTCATCAGCAGGGTCATGGAGTCACACACCTGGATGAGCACAGAGGTAACAAGATGCAAAAGCAGGTGAGCTCAAAGGCACGCTGTCATGTTAACCTTCCACTGAGAGCTGTTCACACTGAAGCTGAACACACACACTCATCTTCTTCCTCCCAACACATCCTTTAAAGGGGACCTATTGTACAAATCTAACCTTTTAAATATTTTTCTGCTGCCATTTGGGTCTCTACTGCCTCTTTGAGCATGCTGTTAAAGTGACAATGTGTAGTTTTTACTGTTTATCTCTGGAAATATTCATTGAAATGTTGTTGAAAAAGAATTAAATGGTGCCCAGTTGTTGAAAAGTATTGACAACTTTCTAACATATATGCATAATTATGTATAAAATGTATGGGAGTAGGTCTAATCATGTTTTCCGGTTGTCCTCGGAACTCAGAATTTCCGAGCAGGAAATGAGGTAATGGACTCGTTTTGCATTCCAGCTTCCAATTTGGAACAAATGGATGCCACCAGTGTTGTTGAGTACTAAACCAAAAGAAATTATATAACAAAGTACTCTTCGCATCTAAATAATAGTGACACACACACCTTTCAACAGTTACCACATGCAACCAGAAAACATCATATGTAAAAATATAAACGCCAGGAAAATTAAAAACCAGAAACATCGGCATTGGCAGCAGTGTTAAATTTTTCAACAATGTAACTATTGATAACAACAATAAGCAGATTACCGGTGCTGTTAAATAGCAAAAAGAAAGAAAACAGAACATATAAACGATTTAAAAAAATAAAGACGATAACTACTTCCTGGATGCACTAGGTGCAGCCATCGTTAAATTTGGGATCTCAGGGTCCTCTGAAACCTATGAGCTCGCAACTCGGAATTCCGAGTTCATTACATCATTTCAGGCTAACTTATCTTGGAAAAATGAGTTCTGAGGACAACTGCACCCTTAGTATCTGGGAGACGCCATATTAGTTTTCTTCTATGGGAGCCCGTTAGGACAAAATGCATTTACTGATTTGTAACAGACGGTTACAAAACTTTCACCATTCATAAACACTGTTGTACTCATTTACATCTTCGCTTGTTGCCAGTGATGAAAGGGAATCTGATGTGCTTGTCATTTTGCTGAGGTAGCACTCCCAGGAATTTATGGCCCTAATTGCCATCTGTGGGTAAGGTCTTACTTGAAAACAAAAAAAACAGCTTGCTTGCAATGACTTAGGTATAAACTGCCCCCTATCACCAGGAAAAATACACAATGTCACTTTAAAAATAAAACATTTTAAAAAAACATCCATTTTATCTATTTTGTGCTTAAAACTACAACAGCAAATCTGCAAGCAAGCTAGCTTAAAACATTTTTTATTCCTCCTAACAATGTGCTTACATATGTAGTAAAGCTATAAATATTTAGTGGAGGTATAAAAAAATGATAAAGTATTAATGAAAAAGTTCTCCAACATTCATCTAAAAACCTCATCCGATAATACGGCTCAGTACTGAATGGCGGGGTGAGAGAAGTGTGGGCTTCTCTGCTTGGGCGGGCTTCCCTTTGACCCAACTATCAGTAAGCCGAAGATAATGGATGAATTAATGGAGACGAGACGCAAAATTTAAATGTGATGCGGCGGAATGGCTAACACTACTTCTTCATGTTCAACAGCCATGTGTGTGAACCACTTCCTTGTTTCCGTTGAGTGGTTCGGTGCGGCTCCGTTCGGGTCAGGACTCCGTTGAGAACCTCGGACAAGCTAATTAGTAAAGGGAAGCTGTACCTACTTCCCTTGTCAAGTCAGGAGATGTAAACATTTTTCACTTTTTGTGTTTTTATTGCAGTTAATGTGAACCAGCTTGGTTCGGGTGTTGTCTGTTCTGTAATCAGTGTGCTTTCACGTGTTTTAGCGTTGAAACACGTGTGGGTGCTTGTAGGAAACAACCAAAGTGATTTCAGGATGCGACACAGTGCTTTAAAAATATCGTCGGTGGAGAAAGCAGGAATGTGACCCATGATTCCCAATTATCACATGTGATAAATGCCCAGCCTATCAGGAGATGGGTGGGCGTGGCCAGTTCCTGCTTGTTCTCTTAAAAAGACAAAGCCCTGAAAAGGCTCATTCTGGAAGGTACTGAAAATGTCAAGAATAAAACTATTGAAATTGTTTTCTATGAGATTACTTATGTATAAAAAATGTAAAGAACAAGTTTTATATAAATCATAGACATATTTGAACTTTTTTTAAAAGTCATATTATGTCACTCTTAACATTGTTTGTCCCTTTTTTTAGTCTGGATGGAGGAATCCACCCGACAACATGGAGAAGGTGACAGTTTATCTTTCTCATTCTGCTCGTAAAGTCTGACTGGGACGTTTGTTTGCGTCGTTCCAGGAAATGAACAAACATCTTTGTTTCTGCGCTCTGTTGCCATTCCCATAGTCCCAGAGGTTGATAGCAGCACACAGAGCCTCTTTGAAGGACCCCCAGTCAAAAAAAATCTGCCCCCTCACTCACACAAATACATGCATACATGCATAACTCACCCACCCACTTACTTACACACCCTTCTTCTCCACCACCAGTCCACATGTTGACCAGCTTACTGCTTTGGCAGTAACACCCTTTCCTGTGTGTAGCAGCCCCCCCACCTATCTAGATACCTGCAGCACAGAAGGCTGTCTATGTGCACAACAGGGTGCTATTTTTACCCCAGGTGTGTGTGTGTGTGTGTGTGTGGGGGGGGGGGGGGGGTCAGAGCCTGCAATCTTGGGCTGAAGCGGACACATGTGTGTGTTAATGCACCACAACAGACAAGCACAGAGCAGAGTGCTTTCAAAGTTCATGAAATGGTAATGTGTTTGTGCTCAGAGAATCCTCAGGGGGAAACTGGACATGCATTAGAGCTGAAACACCATTTCATTATGTGGCTTTTAAAAAGAGGTAAATCCTGTTGTAAATAACTAATGAGGTGTGTTAACTGTGCATCAAAGAAACCTTTTTAGGTTTTGTCTGCATTGCCACTCCTTTTTTTGTGACTAAACTGCAAGAAAAATGAATCAAAGACTTGACAAAGGAGCCAAACCCTATTTTCTATGAAAAAAAAAACACTTATTTGAAAATAAACAATTCTAAACTGAAACAGGACAGAATCTGAAGCAAAATACAGAAATTCCTTCATAAAAGGGAAAAAATGTGTTTTGTTTCATGTTTGTTTATTTATTTGGCAGACTCTTTTATCCACAGCGACTTACAATTTATAACCTATAGGGCATTTTGTGATATATAAATAAATAAAATATAAATACAAATAATTTAAAAAGATTTATAGAAATTCCAGCTGCTTGATTTTTCATTTAGTTGAACGAGCAAAAATAAAGTGAAGGTTTTAATCCCAGAGAGGACAGAAGTGAGTATCAGCAGACCTTCATGTGACAGAGACAGATCTGAAAAAGTCAGGTTAAAGAGCGCCTGCTGCTGGGGTGCATGCTGGGATACGACAGATGCTGGACAGACTGGGAGAAAAAAAGAGTGGCATTTACGGCAGGCGTTGTGTCTGAAAACTCTTAGGTGGATCATCTTCCTTTTATGAAAACTTTACTTTACAAGCATGTAAAAATGTTGTTTAGTCAGAGTAAAATTAGAGTGTTACGGCAACAATTAGGACATTTAAATGATTCTCTTAAAATGTGCTTCAATTTGACGAACAATAATAAATCAATGCTAAAGAAAAATAAATAAAACCATCTGAATAAGATTTTAATTTTAAATGACCACTAGACATTTATCAAGGTGATTAGAAAATAAATTTAACTTCTATATTTGAAGAAGAAGCTGAAAAAAAGAAATTAATCTAGCTGCAGTGGAAATGTTTATTCTTGGACACTGCTGCCCTCTAGTGGTGATTTATAGTAAACTATTTTTGTGTTTGCAGCTGCTACAGTTGGTCAGAACTCATTTATCAGAAATGCTAAAATAATTATTTAGAGTAACTCCTGAGCTCATTCACCTTCTCTTCCTGTTCTGATAAATCCTGTTTTTAATACCTGCTGTGTCTCCTCTTCCTCCTCTCCACCCGTGACCCCAGCTTTGCTCCTGCTGGTGCTCTTCTGCCGACCAGATGCTGCACCATGAAGCACGGCGTCCGGCCTCCTTCTCATGTACTTCCTGTTTCTGCTTAGGTTTCGTCGATGGCGACTAACCAGGAACTCCTTATATTGTAATGTCTCAGGAAATTCATCATCATCATCGCTCTCTCCTTTAGAGGAGGAGGACTTCTCACCATCAGAGCTGTCATTCACCAGGTTGTCAGCACTGCAGTCATGATCACAGAACACAATCGCACTTGGTTTGTGTTTGACTATCCTCAGCACGTCCTGCGATCCGTCCTCTAGTGGACAGGCAGATGGAGTCTCAGCAGGACAGGACGTCACTGTAGGACTGTCCTCCTGCTGTACAGTTTCTCTCTGATTATCATCTCTACAATCAGCACTCACCACCTCAAGCTCCTGAGCTGGTCCTGGAGAAACATCTGACCCCCAGCTGTGTCCGTTCTCCTGGAGGTGAGGTTTGCTTTTGTCCCTGGAAGAGAAGTTGTCCGGATCCAGATGTGTCGATGTTTTAGCCACATGAGCATTTAGGAGCGGGACAGGCCCAGACATGACGTTCAGCTGGTTGTTGGAGTTTTGAGTCACCGAGGAGGGGGGGGCTTGTGCTTGCGGTTCATTCAGAGAGATTTCCACAGCCTGGAGGTAAACGTGCCTGTTGGACTGCTGCTGAAGAGGCGCCACAGCCACTGGTCCTGCAAGCATCTCACAGCTGATTCAGACAGAAGCTAAGGAGGCAAATCAGGTCCAGCTGCAGAAACAAAACCAACACTTTAGGCTTCATTTAGATGAGCCAGTGCCTTTAATAGCTGTTAGAGAATAAAAAAAAGTGATTCATGTCCTCTCATGTGCAGATTAAATGTATGTATAATACAGTAACAGCAGACTCAAGTCTGGATCCGCAGAGGGACAGACATGTCAGGAAAATCTAACGCTGCCAAGAATAACCTGTAGGACTTAAGTTTGTCTCATTCTCGCGTCTTAACAAACACTTTTTACACGTTAGACCTGTGCTACCTTTAAAATAAAGTTGTACATTTCTACTGAGATGTCATTCTAGAACTTTTCATAAACTCACACCTGTAGAAGAAATGCAATAGCGTTAAAGATTTTATTAAATTTGAAAAATGTACCAAAGCAGGCCAGTGGTGTTGACATTGGTGAGTGATACTTGGAGATGGTTAACTTTCACTAAAACCGAGCAAAAGTACACTCTAAGAAATGAAAGGTTGAATTCACTTAACAAGTTAAATGGCCTGTAGTTGCTATAGTGCCTTCTAGGGTCCTGGAACCCCTCAAGGCGCTTTACAACACAATCAGTCATTCACCCATTCACACACTGGTGGGGATGAGCTACGATGTAGCCACAGCTGCCCTGGGGCGCACTGACAGAGGCGAGGCTGCCGAGCACTGGCGCCACCGGTCCCTCCGACCACCACCAGCAGGCAACGTGGGTTAAGTGTCTTGCCCAAGGACACAACGACAACGACAGACTGAGCGGGGCTCGAACCTGCAACCTTCCGATTACGGAATTTCAAGTAATGTCAACTGGTTTCATTAAACCCAGTATCTTAAATGTAAAGAGTCATTGACATTGTTACGGTGAAAGTAAATCTATATTACTCTTTACATTTAAAAGTGCATGAAGTAAGGATGACATCTTGTGGTCAGATTTGGGTACTGCAGCCCATGTATTAAAACTAACGAGTCCGTTCGGTTGGTAGCTACGGATCAGCGCCAGAAATTTCTAGAAGATGAGCAAAGATGAGTCAGAAATAGTAAGTTTCTAAATAGATAAAATAGTTCACTGTAATAATAACGAGTTGCTGTAATTGAAAAAGTAGCTTGATATTTTGTTGGACTATTTGCTTCCAATTCACTGTTAGCATTGTTAGCTCAACGTTACCCTCTAGCTTGCTTCATCTGATATTAGAGCAGAGGTGGAAAGAGTACTAAAATTTCCTACTTAAGTACGAGTACCAATACTTTGATAGTTTTTTACTCAATTACAAGTAAAAGTACTTGCCTAAATTTTTACTCAATTTAAAGTAAAAAGTATCGTAAGCAAAATGTACTCAAAGTAAAAGTTACTTAGTTACATTTTTTCAGCGTAAGGATGGCTACATCTAAGTAGTGCTAAATCACAACGCCAGTTCACAATTCGCTCGTGTGTGCGCACGCACACACACACACACTCAAACACGCACAGCTTGAAGGAGGGATTTCTATCCAATCAGTGAGAACAGGACATCCACATTGATTGGACGAGGTTTTTCTAGGATGGTAAGTTTCAATTGTGATTAAAATTATTCTTTATTTTGAAACAAAAAAAAGTTAATTTTTAGATGCCATCAGTGTGTGAGGTATCTCAATGTCCTCATGACAAAACTCTAACATGAGACTGTGCTCTAACCTGTCACATAATATAACAAGCCTAATGCAGTCAAACATTTCAGATGGACCGTATGACCGCTGTTAACGTTGGCCCTGCCCTACTTTACCTCTACATTACAGTTCCTTTATCCGTGTCCATCCTGGAGCTCCTTTCTGACCTTCATGCTTATTTAGAGCAGCTGATTTTTAAAGCTAGCAGAGTTCATCCTTGGTGGTGGGTTCACTCACTCATTTAGCCGATCACCACTGAAATCAGTTTGTTCATTCCAATCCTCCTAAATAATCCTCCAATCGTCCAACTGGAATCCTTAAGGGTCCCGTAACGTCCGTCCTGTCGGAACAGGCCTTGGGAGCCCAGGTGTTACTAGAACTAATGGTGTCTCCTCACCAGCGTGAGCCTCCAAACTGTGAAGGTTGGTCTCCAAACATGAACTTTAAATTCATGCATTTATCTCCCCTTGTAACACTTTAACATGTTTTAAAAGGCTTGTGTTATGATAAGTTACACCTCCCAGACCAAAGATAAGATAAAACATTATCACAGATACTATTAAGACATAATTATTTATGAAATAGAAGTTATTTTCCTGAGCCGTTACTTCAGCCAAGATATAGGATGCATGGATTTGATGAAACCACGCTGTCTCATGCAGTTCTATATGTGTAACACACACACACACACACACACACACACACACACACACACACACTGCAGCATGTTAGAATCTTTTGAATGACTAATTTAACTACATTGAACTGCTTTAGTAATAATTTAATCTCTTATTCTGGAGTAAAATAAAGAAACAAGCTAAATCATCGCATATCTGTGGCATCAAGAAGCATCTTCTGAGTTCAAACACAGGGATGGAGCTCAATGTTTACACCTGAACAGTATCAGGATGGTTTAACTCACAGAGGTCTGCAGGTCTTCTGTTTTATGAGCAAAGCGCTGAGAATCTGCTTGTTATGAGCGCTGAACGTTATTTTGCCGCTTCCGTGCGGAGCGGTAGAGAAACACAATTCAAACACGGAACCGAGTCCGGCTACCGAACCGAGCAGATTTCTGATGACGTCACACCGGTGCGCGAAGGTGCGGGATCCAACACACAGGAGAGGAAGGAGAGAGGGGGTAAACAGCGAGTTGAGGAACTGAACTGATGTCTTTGAGCTAAAGTGTACCCCCCCCCCCCCCAACGGTTTAGACGTAGCGCTCATGCAGGTGTCTCTTTCCGTTTCGACGCGCCTGCACATAATATTTTTAATTTATTAAGCCTATAATTTATTTTTACTCAGTAACGGCTATGATTTAAAATGTAGCGAATTACAATTCTTTTTTAAAAACTTACTCAAGTAAAAGTAAAAGTACAGCTTTTAAAAACGACTTAAAAAGTATAAATATACAAAAAAGCTACTCAATTACAGTAACGTGAGTAAATGCAATTCGTTACTTTCCACCTCTGTATTAGAGTTAAACAAAAAGATTCTGTGGCTACTCAGGGGTACAAGAAATAACTTCTGGGTCGCTCCTTGTACGAGCTAACATTCTGTCCACAACGCCTCTGATTTCTGCCAGCTGGTGTAAGATTACAAATTCTAGCGCTGACTCAGCAACTCAAATATGACTAGCTCTGGAACCAGGAAGTATGGAGGCAGGACTGATAGTAAACAAATGCAACGTCCCTCTTTGGCTTTTCTTTAAAAGGAGTAAAACTGGCAACCACCTCAGCCGGCTTAGGAGGAAATCTGTTTCAGTGAAACCTTCCTTCCAATATTATCTAGACTGTTTTGTGATTATTTCACTATAAAGTTATTACTTCTTTCATCTTTAAGCAACTAGATTTAGTGAAACCAGTTGAGTAAATTCTGCGTCTCATTTCTTGGAGTGTAGTTTTGAAATGACTTATTTTATCTCATTTAATGTGGCACCTCATTTTAATAAAACATAGTAATTTCTGAGTTAACTGGGATGTTTTGGTCTGAAGCAACCACAAACACATCGAGTCACACGTTCCAGTAACACTTACGGCTCGCTACAATGTGGCGATCAGATCCTTTTCTTTCTTTTCTGCACAAAGGCATTTTTCTCTCCAACACACTGTTTTTTCCTGCTGTGCCGCTATTCTTAGCTGCAGCCGCACACCCTTTCCTTCACTTCATGCTTTTGTCTCCTCTCATGCACACACTCAGAAGTCTTAAAACTGGGTAAAAAACCAAAAAGAAGCAGTAAAAGTTACTATTTTAATGTAGATTTAATAAACACATACTTATACATTCTACACACGTGTGAACAGAGACAAGTGACCCGTTTTGCCTTGAGGAAACTCAATTAAATTAATTACCCGTAAGATGCCACGCATGTGAAACGTTTTAATGGTTCTCCAAAGGGTTCAGATGAAGGCAACTGGACTTCTTTGGTTTCTTGAAATTAAGTTGTAAATAAAAATCAGTCCGAGATTTGAACGTACCAGATGTTCTTCACTTCCACTTCCAGCACGGCAGCCTGAAGAACGACACCATAGATCCAGCAGAACCACTTCAGCTCCAGAAGCTATTACTTTGGTGAAGATGAGAAACTCTGAGAGGGAAGGAGGGAGAAAGGGAGAGAAGGAGAGAAGGAGAGAGAGGGAGAGATTGAGAGAGAGAGAGAGAGAGAGAGAGAGAGAGAGAGAGAGAGAGAGAGAGAGAGGAATGTGTTTCCCTCCTACATTACCTCAGCGAGAAGAGAGACAGCTCAATGGGCAGGTGTTTGAATTGATGGTGTGTGTGTGTGTGTGTGTGTGTGTGTGTGTGTGTGTGTGTGTGTGTGTGTGTGTGTGTGTGTGTGTGTGTGTGTGTGTGTGTGTGTTATATTGCATGCTCCAATAAAAGTGTGTAAAATGAAAAAATGCTGAATTATGCACTCAAGGAAAAAAAAGTACGTGATTTCATTGTGGAGGTGATAAAGCTGCATAAAATAAACTTTCAGATCAAAAGGTGTGGTGTCCTATCCACCCCTCTCATACACACACACACACACACACACACACACACACACACACACACTCACACACTTTGCTGTTCCACCTTTGCACACTTTGCTCAGGGCGACGGATTTTTCTTTTTCACCTTACATGCACATTCCTCCGGAAAGCATGAGGTAATGCTTTAAATTACTTCTATGACCCGTGGACAGAATCCAGATCACACATTTATGGCTGCAACAAAGCTGCGTGAGCTTTAATAAACAAGCAAATTGTGTTTCTCCTGCAGAGATGTCAATGGGCTGAGGACTTCCTCAAGTTCAACAGAAAACATTCAATTTCACATTTTGGAAAGGAGACGTCTCTGGTCAGGAGTGAAAAACCTGCTATTTCTCTGTTAGACGAGCCTGTTGAGTCCTGTCCTGTGACAGAACAGATATCAGAACAGAGGGATGTCCTGTGTTAAAAATGAAAAAAGAGACGCCTGTGAACAAATTTAAACTGATCAATTTGAGCTTGTCTGGAGGAATTCCAGGTTTTTACTTATTGAGAAGATTGATCTGCATTAATATGATATAATGAAAGCTAGGCCATCCTGCTGGGACACGCTTGGTGTGTAACATTCCTGTCACAGAGACGTCTCGCCTCAGCTGGGATTATCAAAGAACACAAGGTGTCCTCTGGAAGGAAAACACAAATAAATAATGAAACAATAGGAACTTAAGGCATTATTCTGTTGATTAGGTCCATTACGTCTGCAGAAGCAAAGCAAAAATAAAATGTTTTTATAGAGCATCACTGCAAAAACTGATTTCTAAGAATGTAAAAAAGCCCATCTCTTAGAAAATGGTTCTTATTTTTGGTCTAAAAGAGAAATTCTTCCCTAGAAAAATAGAATTACTTAAGATAAGATAAACGTTCTTAAATATGATCCAAATTTTCTTCTTTTGAGTAAAAAAGAATCCGCCAATGGGGTGAGCAAAACTATCAGATAAACATAAAATTAGACTAGTGTGCTAGGTTTAAGGTTTGTAGCCGAGCAACTTCTGCTTAACCCATTAGCAGATTTTTTTTTTTACTAAAAACAAGAAAATGTAGCTGCTTTTACTAAACAATGTCGTCAATTTGCCGCAATGCTATGGCGGCATCAGGAAGCCTTAGGTTGTTTTGTAAGTGGTCAGACCGTGGCGGTAATGTGGAGCAATCGCGTCCTTTTTACAGAAGATTAGGCGATGGCGGCACAAAGTGGGTGTGGGGGAGGTCTCTGCGCTGCAGTGGACTTCTGTTTATTTTGGACATGAATAGCTTTTATTTGCGATTGAAGCCGCGATCATTACGTTTTTTTAATCAAGCTGCTCAATGGTGCCCCCAAGGGGTGGCCAGGGTAGAAAATTGCTGCCCCCCAGCAAAAGCCAGTGTTAATAAATCATATTAATGCTCACTCAAACCATATATTGATCTTATTTTACAAGAAAACATTTTAAAACTAGATTAAAATAATACAATGAGAAATGATCAGATTTTTAAAAATGTTTTTATCTTCATAGTTTTTTGTGAACACAGCAACAGGTGAATTAAATGAAAAGATTCCATTTTCATCAAAGGCCAACCTGTAGAAACTGTGGAGACATATAAATATCTCGGGGTGTACCTCGACGATAAGTTAAACTGGAAAAGGAACAGTGATGCTGTTGTTAAAAAGGCCCAGTCCAGATTGTTTTTTCTTAGGAAGCTAAGATCCTTTGATATAAGTAGGAGGCTCTTGAATGTGTTTTATCAGGGGATTATGTCCAGTGTGTTGTTTTATGCTGTGTTGTGTTGGGGCAGGAGCCTCACTGCTGAGGACAAAAACAGGATCAACAAAATGATCAAGAAATCTGGCTCAGTGGTTGGGCAACGCTTGGACTCATTTGACATGATCATCGACAAAAGGATGAAGCGTAAACTTAAGACAGTTATGACTCTGGAGGATCACCCCCTTCACCACATTTTTAGGGATCTCGG
This sequence comes from Nothobranchius furzeri, assembly GCF_043380555.1. Classification (NCBI taxonomy): domain Eukaryota; kingdom Metazoa; phylum Chordata; class Actinopteri; order Cyprinodontiformes; family Nothobranchiidae; genus Nothobranchius; species Nothobranchius furzeri. The sequence continues at coordinate 61,934,084 of NC_091750.1, forward strand.
GAGCTCTTTCAGTGGGCGAATGTTAATGCCCCGGTGCTCCACTGAACGTTTTAGGAACTCTTTTATTCCAGCTGCAGTGCGTTTTTACAATGACCATTTCGTATGATTGTATATTTGATATTTTTATATTTTATCAGGACCAGTGAATGTTTTATTGTGTGGATGTGCATGTTGTGTTTACTTGTCCAAGGCAATTCAATTTCCCCGTTGGGGATTAATAAAGACAACCTTGAACCTTGAAAATCTACGTTGAAATAACATTTGAAATAACTGAAATCAATTTTTCTGAAATGTTTGTGTTTGTAAAATTTAAGTGAAATGTTTTGGATACGTGCTGTTTTTGTTAATAAAAACAAATAAAGGAGCTACATCGCCACCAACCTCTCCCAGAGTTACCACAAGGACCAGTTTGGTGTGCCACCCCAAACATTTATTTGGCCTCATCTGGCCACCCCATCAAAATTTTCTGGAGGTGCCCCTGAAGGTGTCAGTCTTCCACAGTCCTTGTGCAGTCTCTGATGATCTGACCTCCAGCTCCAAGGGAGAGAAGCTCATGGAGCGCTGCGTCGCTTCAGTTTATCATTACAGCTGCTCCTGTTTACAAAACTGAAACTTATTGTGCGCGTTTACTTTCATTTTCAGTTGTAGTCCCCGTCTGGAGCTCGGCAGTAACTCCCTACGTGATCATGACACCTCCCTCTGTTGCCAAGGAACAATCTCCATTTATGAGACAGACGATTACTGCAGTATTACTACCAAGCGAGGTGGAACAAAAGTCGCAAAATTCGCCCAACGCCATGCTGGCATGGAGCGTTTATATGACACACCGTTGCGGTAATATTACACTGATTTGTCGGCACAGTTTGTCTCGTCAAAAGGGCTTTTGGATCACAGTTAAGAATATTTATTTTATTTTTCTAGGGAAGAACTTATTTTCTTTTTATACTAAAAATAAGATAAAATGTCTAAATATGAGTCTTGTATTTACTTTCTAAGAAATCGTTTTTGCAGTGTACCCAAAAAACCCTCTTTCTTTCTGCATCATTCGTTCATGATTTGTATAAGCTGTCTTATCTTAAAATGTGTAATGTTGATACCGACTGAAAAACAAAGACGTCAAATCTTAATTTTGACAACAAACATTCCCGTGTTTGCCGTGAGATGAGCCAAAATAGCCCCTAACTTGGTTGCTGCAGGACAGAAATGTAGATTCTGCACTTCACTGTCAGGTTTTGAGAGACAAATGTACGACTTTTTATTAAGGAATGAGTTTTAATTTTATCTGACTGGAAACCATAACCGATTCAAATCCCAGCTCACACCTGTTCTTTATGACATGATGCAACTGCCAGTGAGATATGATGCTTTTGTTTAGCAGCATCAGATTAGCCGTCCCACATTCCTTCTGGGTATCAGACTCTACAAGATGCTATCGTTCGTTTACCGTCCTCCTTTTGTCGTTTGTTAGGTGAAATGTCACATCCACGGCTAGGAGAAACACATGAAGGTAGAGATCCAAGGTCGTACTGTTTTATGACCATCAGGACAAATGCGCTGCTTTTTGTACAAGGTTTTGAGATTTGTTATTCCCACAAATATTCCTCTTTGTCTATTGAACAGTAAGACACCTCTTCACTTTCTTGATCATGACTAAATCGTATTTAAAGTTTATTTTGATTATTCACTTTTGTACAGCTTTGATTTTTTGTACATCAACAGGTCAGAATAATCAAAATCAGAATGGCTGAGGGTAAAGTGTATTCTTGTCCATCCCCAGTTGCATTAATACCAGCTAGAAAAACAGAGTACACAATGTCGCAATTTCACAAAAGTAAAAGGAAAGAAAGAAATATTTATACATATTCACATAATTTCCTGTCTGTTAATTTTCAGACTGTTAAAATAAATAATCCAGGCAAACCGAAGTTTAAAGATGGATTAGTCTGGGCAGATGGACATTGTTCTAGATTTAAAAAATGATACATTAAAAAAGTATCAAATTAAAATGAAAACGTAAGCAGCTTTTACATTTTTCATTTCGGATTCATTTTGAGCCAGTAATGTGCCATAAACTAAACAATTACAACAGAAATGACAAAATAAACTATCAGCACCATTGGGTCTAAATTTAACCTAAAAAAACCAAAATCACGCCATCAAAAATGCTCAGAATGGAGTGTTAAATCTTACCCCAATCTGTCAGATTATGACATTTGCACACAAAGAAATAACAAAGTGGCTGCCTTCCTATTTCAACTCAAAGGAAACAAAGAATCTATAACTAAACTGAAATAACAACACCATATCAATTATACATGCATGAAAACTTAATTATACACAACATAGCCACTGGCCGTCCCTTACTACTCAAACAACTCATGAAATTATGAACCCTTAATCAAATTAAAAATAACACAACATGAAACATTTAAATAAATTTTTTTTACTAATTTACTAGAATGAAGGATTTACATGACAGCTTATTAATGGAAAAAGTATTTCTATTACACATAAAAGATTAGTAAAATAAATGGTTTTACATGTTTTTAGGGTCTCTTAGGTCCCCGTGGAAGGTCATTTGTGCATTGCGTCCATTTATGATTTGGTTGTAATTCAGTAGGAGTTTATTGTTCTTTATTTATAAGAAAATAAACAAAAAATAAATAAAATTACAACAGAAATGTTTGACTGCATATTTCACCTTCCCAGTCTATCAAAGGTTGCAAGCAGAAAGTGTTATTGGCTTGGCAGAAATGTCCACAACCTGAACTGTCCTCATGTTTCACCGTCACCTGCTGTTGTGGACTGAGATGTCCACAACAGCAGGTGGCGCTAACAACAACATAAGCTAGCTAAACAGCAGAAATAGCAGTAGAAGAAGTCCTATACTAAAACACACAGCACTTCGTACGTAAACGTAACTACAGTTTCTGCCTGTTTTGACATATACGTTATAAAATAACCGAACTTGCTTGCACATTAATTATCAAACAGGCAAATAAATCGAATTGTGTTGGTGCAATGACGTCATAATCTGCTCTGCCTGCTCCATTCGAGCCATCAGATCCCTCGAAGAGACGTTACGTCATCCTCTGAATGCACAAAATAAAAACGCTTCACGAGACTGGACTCCCTCACCAAAACTCTAAGTCGGGCCCCGAGTATCTCAGCGGGTTTAAATCACATTGAAGACTTGATTCCAAACTTGCTTACCAGTCGCGCTCGAGACTGTTTTGTTGTTTTTGCCCGAGAGAGCCTTTTTGTCTCCTACGAGTTTCCGTAGATGCAGGAAGTATAGCAGCGCGCCTGTGTTCGTATTTCGCGGGAGTTCAACTGCCGCTAGGCACTTTGTCAGCTCGTGCGGTCATTTTTAAGAAATTTATAACACAATGAGTTTGTGGGTGGATAAATATCGACCGACTTCCCTCGGAAAACTAGACTTTCACAAAGAACAAGCGACTCAGCTGAAACACCTGGTGGGACTTTCATGCTTTCCGCTATCTAAGCTAACAACACTAATCAATTAGACTTGTTTAGCTGGGAAAGGAAAGATTTCCTGTTTTTTGTTGGTTTTATTAACTAGGTAATTCATTTTGACGAGGTTTTAGTGTTCTAGACAGTTCATGCTGATAAATGCAGTAGCTAGTTTCTGAGTTCTGTCCAGCTAAAAACAAAAGTAAACGAGTAAAACAGCTTTTTTAAAGTAATTTGTTTAGGAGGAACTTCGGTTTGTGAAACATTTTTAAGACCTGCTTTATTTGTCTTAATACCTAAAATACCAAATTAGACACGTTACGGTCTGTAGCTGTGGGTTGGTTGTATTTTAAGAGTTTATTTTAGGGCTAAAATCAATAGTTGATCATTTTATTGGGCTGGTGTTAGTGGCATTTTATTTTAGAGCTACACCAAATTGTGGTTTCTGACACGTGTTTGTGATTTATTGACATGATTAACTTAAGCCTGACATCTGATTTCTCTTTCCAGGTTCAGTGTGGCGACTTCCCACACCTGTTGGTGTACGGCCCGTCAGGCGCAGGAAAGAAGACCCGCATCATGTGTCTGCTGAGAGAGCTGTATGGACCAGGAGTGGAGAAGCTTCGCATTGAGCATCAGACTGTTGTGGTGAGAAACATAAAACACAAGAATCACCTCCAGTCACCTTCCAGCCAAATCTCTCATAACATTCCCACTTGAATGGTAAATGGCCTGTATTTGATATAGCATCTTCTAGAGTTCTGGAACCCCTCAAGGCGCTTTACAACACAATCAGTCATTCACACATTCACACACACATTCACACCCTGGTGAGGATGAGCTACGATGTAGCCACAGCTGCCCTGCGGCGCACTGACAGAGGTGAGGCTGCCTAGCACAGGCACCACCGGTCCCTCCGACCACCACCAGCAGGCAACGTGGGTTAAGTGTCTTGCCCAAGGACACAACGACAGTGACAGACTGAGTGGGGCTCGAACCTGCAATCTTCCGATTACAGGGCGAGCACTTAACTCCTGTGCCACCAACGCAGGGTATCCGCGGGTCCTTAAAAATTTGCTTTTCCAAATTTAAGGCCTTAAAAATCCTTAAAAATGACAAATATTCCTTAAATGCAGTTTCCAAAGGTCTTAAATCACCACAAACCCAATAAACAAAATTCTTTTATTACTATGAAATTTTCGTGAATTTCTAGTTGGTGTTCAGCATTTTTTGTGTACGATAATGGCATAAGCGGACCCGTACACACTCAGCTGGTTGTGAAAGGTGGCTATTTTTAGATGAGCACATTAGCTGGTTAAGCTAGTGGGAGCTTGCACCATGGGGAAGTGCAAGTTTAATGGTAGCTGGATGGCTAATCCTACGTTCGCGACGTGGTTAGCACCGGTTCCAGGCAATAGCTGGAAATTATAGCTTAAATTTAATTAAAAAAATAGCTTAAATTTGGTCAAAGTGGCCTTAAAAAGGGTCTTAAAAAGTCTTAAATGTGGCTCCCTTAAACCTGCAGACAGGGACGAAATTTTGATTTCAGAAGTGGGGGGAACACAGCAGGCTTGTGCGGATTTGGGGTGGGGGGTGTTATGTAAAGACCCCTTGACACGTCACGTGCCCATCTCAATAATTTTTCCATCCTCAATATATATATATATATATATATATATATATATATATATCAAAGTTAAAAAATGTACAACTCTATTATTATTTTTATTTATTATCATTATTGAAGTGCAGTTTTGGCTGTTGACAATGGATAGGCCATTGTATTTATTGTTTTGGGTCTTTTTTTATTGTTTTTGGTGCAACATTTTCTAACAGGGAGTGAGATTCCTTTTTTATTTAATTTTTGTTTGTTATTTTTATTCATTTAGAAGTTCTGGTTCTGGACATTTCAATGTTAAATGAAGGTTTCTTTGTTGCATTTTAAAGGGTGTACTTGCATTATTATGATATATTAACATTATATTAGTGGTTATTTTGGTCTAGATAATGTTGACAATGTTGTTTATCATCAACAATTTGTTGGACAAAATATCGTCCAGCAAAATGTGTTACTTTCCCAGGCCTAGTCAAAAGTATGAAAATTATTTAAACGGTCCTCCTGAGATCTGGCTGTTTGTTCATTTGCTGTGTTAGAGGACATGCTGAACTAATGTTTTACACATGATCATCACCCTAACATTTGAGTGTATAAAAACATATTAAATATGTTTTTCCCCTTAAAAGTGTTTAAACAGTTGTTGCATTTCAACACACAAAAAATAAATGGAAAAAAATAAGATAAATCTAATGAAAAGTGTACATCTTTGACATTAAGCTTAAAAAAATCTGTTGACGATGATGATACTGTTCATTTTTCAGAGCTTTTTAATGTGAAAATATACATTGCAATAGATAAGTTTACAATAAAGTTAAATGATAAAAGTTTTGAAGTTACACTTCTACTACTACTACTACTAGTAATAATAATTATGATGATAATAGTAATAATAAAAAAATAATAATTATAATAATACGAATAAATTGTGTCTGAGGAGTCAGTTATGTGGAGGAGATTGTAAGTTAGTTTTGAGTATGTGTGTGAAGGAGGAGGTGAGTCTGAGCTTAATGCAGGTCTGTCACATGACATGTTCCAACTTACGTTTTGACTTTGAAAGAAGTCTCTTATATCCACTTTTCGTTTTCTTGACATGCTGCCTCCTGGCTGTGCCTAACTACCAAAGACTCACAAATGAACACTTATTCAAATGTTATGTAATGGAAGCTGAGCTGAGCTCTGATATTAGACAGCGTCTAGTTGACGATGTGACTCAGTACCGGTGTTCCCTAGCGGCTCCAAACTAGCAAAACAACGTGAGCACGTTCTGACTGTTTACAACTTGAGTGACAGCAGCAACAGCCAATAATACGTTAGCAAGTATCAGCAGAGCCAATAGATTAGCTTTTGGGCGGGTCTAATAGTAAACCGGTTTCCGTTTCGGTCCTAGTGCTCAACTAAATCCATTTAATGGAGCGTAACATTGTTTTTGGACGGAAAAAAGTGCATGGGGACCAAAACTGCCTTTTGAAAAAGTGGGGGGGACATGTCCCACCCGTCCCCCCCCAAAATTACGTCCCAGCCTGCAGATACCCTGCAACGCCAACTTTATGAGTTTACATTTAAACAATCTGAATTTACAGTAACATCTCTGGGTTTTTATTCTAAACAGGCTCCATCAAAGAAGAAAATTGAGATTAACACAATAGCCAGCAACTATCACTTGGAGGTCAATGCAAGGTAGAGCCTATTGTATTTATTCACCTGCATTTGTCACTGTTTATTTTTAAATTTTAGCTCTATGTTTAACTGAGATAAGTATTCCTGCTCTGTGTTGCACAGTGATGCAGGAAACCAGGACCGCGTGGTGATCCAGGAGCTGATTAAAACCGTGGCTCAGTCCCAGCAAATCCAGTCAAGCACCCAGAAAAACTTCAAAGGTTGAAGAATCAAACATCCATTTGGGCAAAACTGTAACTTAAGAATTGTTGTAGGTGAGGAAAAGTGACGTTTGTAACAATAATGTAGTAATTAGTAAACTTTTCCCCCCTTTTCAGTGGTTTTGCTAACCGAGGTGGACAGACTGACAAAAGATGCTCAGCACGCTTTGCGCCGCACGATGGAAAAGTACATGGCGACCTGCCGCATCATCCTCTGCTCAACATCCACCTCTAAAGTCATCGAGCCAATCAGAAGCCGTTGTTTGGCTGTCAGAATTCCTCTGCCAAGCACAGAGGAGGTAAGGAGATCTAAAACACTTCTGTTGAATATTTTAACCTCCTTTGATTCCGTACCTTTAATTTCCAGGTCTGCAGCGTTCTGACATCAGTCTGTAAAAAGGAGGGTCTGCTCCTGCCCCCCGAGCTGGCCAAGCAAATCAGTGAGAAGTCTGGTCGTAACCTCCGCAAAGCCCTGCTGATGTGTGAGGCCTGCAGAGTGCAGCAGTGAGTGGGGATCCAGCCACTCTGTTATGCATCAATGTTAGCAAACACAAAGCTAACATGTATGCGTATTTACACGATGATCTGCTCTAGGTACCCGTTCTCGGTTGACCAGGATGTCCCGGAGGCGGACTGGGAGGTCTACCTGAGAGACACCGCCAGTGCCATTGTCAGTCAGCAGAATCCCCAGAGGTACGAGTGCGGGAAACGTAGAAGAGGTCTCCTGAGATGTATATAATCCAGAGAACTCCTTCGTGTCTGTGTTCCAGGTTGTTGGAGGTTCGAGCCAGGCTGTACGAGCTGCTGATTCACTGCATCCCTCCTGATATTATCATGAAGGTACAGTTTTCTCCTCCTCCTGCACTCCCATCACAAGCATTCTTCTCATTTTAATGTGATAAACAGTCTTTTTTTTTTTTTTTATCTAACAGGGTTTGGTGAGAGAACTGTTAAGTAACTGTGACGGGCAGCTGAAGACCGAGGTGGCCCAGCTGGCTGCTTACTATGAACACCGACTGCAGCTGGGCAGCAAAGCCATCTACCACCTGGAGGCTTTCACGGCCAAGTTTATGGCCTTGTACAAGAAGTTCATGGAGGACGGTCTAGATGCTATGATGTTCTGAGCTGCAGATGGGCCTGGATGTTTGTGAAATGAATTGACGAGCCCAACGTGACTTTCAGAGAGCAGCCGTCACACGTGTGCGTTGGTGGTTTTGGTTCATGTCAGGGATTGTTGCTCATATTGACGGCATCGTGCTAAAACTGGTAAGACCTGTGGGAGAAGAGTTTTGGTGAAGCCGGCAGGGAAACAAGGATTTGTATTAAAACATTCTGGAAAGTTACAATAAATTGTTTATAACACGATGAAGTCTGCTTCTCTTTGGACATGACCAAGTAAAAAATGTGTTTTACTGTGTGAATGGATGAATGAGACATGGTAGTGTAAAGCGCTTTGGAGTCTTCTGACTGTGAAGGTCCTTTATCATTTACTAGGACTTCATTTAACTCAAAGCAGCAAAGATGAAACACAAGTTCAACAAATTAGTCTGGTTAAAAATAAATGTCAGTAGGAAAGAAACGGGACTTTTCCCAAATATTTAAATACAATTTAACTGAAACAATCACAAGCCAGTCTTGTTGGAAGGAAATGTTGAAACATTTCCTTCCCAGTCGGCCGAGGCTTTGCCAGATTTTCTATTTAAAAGGCCAAAGAGGAACATGGGCCGTTTCTCAATACCCAAGTACTAGAGCCCTGCACGGGCCTAAAATCTGAGCCCGTGTCCGGCCCGGCCCGAGGGGGTGGAGCCCCAGCCCGACCCGGCCCGAAAAGGTTTTCAGGATTCTCTGGCCCGGCCCGAGCCCAAGCCCGACTTTTTTTAACCAACTAAATGAAAACAAAGTGCGTCAATCCTGACCAATGTGTTAAAAGACGTGCAGGATCCGAGCGTCGCAGAAGCGCATGCGGGAAGCTTCCCACTGAAGCGAGTGTTTTCCAAACCCTGTCTCTCAGAGACTTGTCACTTAGAAAATGTTCCCTGATTATGAAACTTTGGCTGAATAGCGCTTGTTCCTGTCTCCAATGTGCGACACATCCAGGAGCCGTCTGAGGAGAAGCCCAGAATCTCACATCCTCTTCAGCTCATGAGCGCATATTACGCACAAGCGTGACCCAACACGGTCTCACAGTAAGACCGGGCTGGAACTGTTCAGGTTTACGCAGACAATCTTCACATAGAATTGACTTACAGATCTAAATTAATTCAGTAAAATATAAAGCATTTTATTTAAATATCCATTCATTATTTTACAAGCACATCGGCAGATGGATGGAAGAGCCGCGGGTTGCCGATCCCTGCTCTAGTTCAAGATATCATTAAAATTCCAAAAGTGCTGAAAAGATTAAAAATGGGGCTTTCCGTGCATATACAATACATGGTAGCCACCGGGATTTCCTGTCTTGAGCGCAACGAATCACAACACAGATTCAGAGACGTGCGAGTTTGTCATCCAAAATGCTCCGTTTTATAACTTTTGAATGGCTGATCAGATTCAAATAATTCCAACGGTTCCTAAAAGTACATAAAAGCAGCTTTCCAACGATCTATAGCATGAAGCAATCAGAGTTAGAGAAAATATCGCTACGAGGGGAAATCCTGCTGTGCAGCCTGATTGAAACGGAGCGCAGCACTGCTGTGAAAGCGGATAACCTATAAAATGACATGTTGAGGACGCAAACTCAATACATCTCTTTTATTGTGAGGTAATAATTTCTCCGAGTTTTGCGGTTGCGGGCGGAAGTAGACATGCACGCTGCAGGTGCGGGCGGGAGTAGACATGCACGCTGCAGGTGTGGGCGGGAGTAGACATGCACGCTGCAGGTGCGGGCGGGAGTAGACATGCACGCTGCAGGTGCGGGCGGGAGTAGACATGCACGCTGCAGGTGCGGGCGGGAGTAGACATGCACGCTGCAGGTGTGGGCGGGAGTAGACATGCACGCTGCAGGTGCGGGCGGGAGTGTAACACACACGTTGCGGTTGCAGGCTGTAATGGTCAGAAATTCAGCGGGAGCGGAGCGGGATGAAGAAAACAGTCCCGCACAGGGCTCTACTGCTGCGTTTAAGTGTTTTAATTTTTTTAATGATTTCGAATAAAAATAAAGGCGCCCGGCCCGGCCCGTGTCCGAGGTAATTACACAGTCGTTGGCCCGAAGCCCGGCCCGAGGGCCGTCGGGCCGGGCCGACCCGAGGGCCTAGGGCTTCAGTGCAGGGCTCTACCAAGTACGCCAATACGTTCTTGTGTATCTGATAGGTCTGCTCTCAGCAAGTGCAGCAGGATGTCCGTTCCACCGACTACGGTAGGACGAGGACGACATTTGGAACAAAACCAAACTATTGCGTCATGGCAACAGGAAGCAGTTAAACAAAACATCCTTAAAAAAATAAAGAAAAGTTTCGTTTGTCCCTTAAATAAAATAACAAATACGTTTTTTTTTTGTATAATATTTGGTCCACGTTTGAGTAAAACATGAATTACCAGCATTTCCTGCAGTTAAATGAAGAATAACGTGCTTTTCATCAAAACCGCTTTTATTTTGACATTGGGTTTAGCATTAGCATTTTGAGGGATTGTGAAACGCAACAAACTGTACAGGTTACACACATTTATTTACAATAACATAACTTTCCTTACATGCATTTCTGATATAAAACACTACAGTTATGCGCTTTCTCTGTTGTTCAAAGCATAACAGTTTGCCACACGATGCATTATGGGATACTTGGCTGTCCCAAGTAAACAGAAGGACGCATCCTCGATTCAGTGGGTAGAGATCGTTGATGACGTTTCACAACGTTCAGACGAGTATGCATATTGGGAAACACCATAGTCTGTTTAAAATCTGTTCTACCTCCATACTTCCTGGTTCCAGGGCCAATTTTGAGCCTCCAGGGTTGGAAGGTCTTCAACACAAACGCTGCTGTGCTGGCATTTGGAATTCGACACCAGCAGGCAAAAAGCAGCAGCGTTGTGGAAAGAACCGGAGCCAGTAAAATGAGCAACCCAAAGGTTCTTGTAATCCTAAGGAGCCACGACTCCTTCCTTCCTTCCTTCCTTCCATCCATCCTTCCATCCATCCATCCATCCGGAGTCGGGTCACGGGAGTTGCAGACTTCCCTCTTCCTAGCCACTTAGGCCAGATCCTCCAGAGGAATCCCAAGGTTTTCCCTGGCCAGCCGAGAGACATAGTCCCACCAGCGTGTCCTGGTCTTCTCCCGGTTGAACGTGCCTGGAAAACCTCACCAGCGAGGCGTCCTAACAAGTTGCCTGAGCCACCTCAACTGGCTCCTCTCAATGTGGAGGAGCAGCGGGTCTACACCAAGCCCCTCCCAGATGACCGAACTTCTCACCCTATCTGTAAGGAAGAGCCCAGCCACCCTGTGAAGAAAACTTATTTCGGCCGCTTGTATCCGTGATCTTATTCTTCTGGTCATTACCCAAAGCTCGTGACCTTAGGTGAGGGTAGGAACGTAGATCGACTGGTAAATCGAGAGCTTCGCCTTCTGGCTCACCTCTCTTTTCACCACGACAGACCGGTACAACGCCCGCATCACTGCAGACGCAGCACCAATCCGCCTATCGATCTCACGCTCCATCTTTCCCTCACTCGTGAACAAGACCCTGAGATACTTAAACTACTCCACTCGGGGCAGGGCCTCGTCCCTGACACGGAGAAGGCATTCTACCCTTTTCCGACTCGAGACCATTGTCTGATTTAGAGAAGCTGATTCTCATACCAGCTGCTTCACACTCAGCTGCAAACCACAACATCTTTTTTGCTTTATTCTAATATCAGATAAAGAAGGATAACGTTGCGTTAACAATGGAGATTTAGAGAAAAAACAAATCTAAACAAATCTCAAGCATCTTTGTCAATTACCAACAACTCGATATTACAGAAATGTTTATCTACTAATCAACGTATGAGTTTGATTAATCTTTGCTCGTTATCTTGAATCTTCTGGTGCTCATATCCTTAACTGGCAAATGCCATGAAAATCACGAAGGGCGGGGCCTATTGTTTTACATGGACTGCAGTACCCACATTTGACCACAAGATGTCATTCTTACTTCGTGCACCTTTAACATTGCAGAAATTAAACATTTTTGACCAACAGCAAAGAGGCCTGGAGAAAAATATATTTTCACACCACATCAACATGTGGCAAAAAAATTAGGCTTTTTCCTTCAGAAATTAAAGATCATTCCCTTTGTTAGTAGTCCAGGTACTATGTGGCCTTGTGGCATTTACTGAAGCGGACACAATAAAAATAGCAGAAGACATTTAATGGTGGTAACTAACTAAACCCCAACATTCACATCTTCTGAGTCAGTAGTACTCTTTGTGTCTCTTGGTCATGTAATAAATAATGAGGCCCAGCGTGATCAGAACTCCTGAACCAACCAGAGTCAAGAAGGCCACGACGGGCCCCTTGGCCAGAACTCGGCAGCCCAGGCAGGGTTGAGGTGAAGCGGGACACTGCTGGGGAGCAGCCCCCTGGACGGGAAAGCCGTTGTGTTGGATGATGTTACGATAGTTAGAAAGAGAGGCCTTGACGATGACCTCTTCGTGAACCTGACCGTACAAACCGAAGCCTGGGTCCCTTTGGTCGTTCAGGGCGTAGGCGAAGTAGCCTTTGAGGTTCACTCCATCCAGACTGTAAGCTGTGGGTGGAGATAAAACAGTCATGGTGCCTTAATGGTAGGATTATTTGTTGTCACTTTGTGGTTTCAAGGGTTCAGATCCGTGGAGCCAAACTTTTCAGCTGCAGACCCACAAAATAGCAATTGTCAAGACATGCAAGCCCAGATATCTGATTTCACAAAGCAAACATGTTTAAATCTATATAATTTAGGGCATAAGCAAAACCGCTTCAGTCGATTTCTATACATGTAAAACAATTTAGTTGAGTTTTTGTATCAGTTATGCTAATAAAGCAATTACTTTCCAATTTTGTTTTGATTTCTGGAAATCGTCTCAAGACCCTCAGTGCAGCTTTCGGTGACCCACAGTGGGGTTCCAACCGCAACTTTGGGAACCCCTGGTCTTTTTTTTTTTGAGGACCCCCTTGCTCATGTCCAAGACAAGCCAGGATCCCCAACCCCAACTCCTACATGCATACACACATTAAATGTGATTATTTACCATCTTTATACAGACACACTGAGTTATAAACTATACTGTAGGGTCTGTTATTGGGAGTTTATAAATGTAATTTTTACAAATAAATTCTTGCTAACCTCACAATCTCAGCAAAGACAAAGTTGTGGGGACTCTCTTTAATTTTGTGGGGACCCTCTTGGGGGTCCCCACCCCCAATTTGGGAACCCCTGGTCTAGACCAGAGGTCTGCAACCTTTACAATCCAAAAAGCAACGGGATAAATTTGGTTTAGAGCCGCAATTGTTACAGGACCTTTTAAAGAAGACAGTTTCTGTTTTTTGAGAAATTTCTGTGGAAGACGAAAAGGGCCACTGAGGAAAAAAATGGCTTTAATCTCAGAAATCAGATTTTTTTGTGGGATTAGAAGGATTTTAATCCCCCCAACAAAAATATACAACTCTAAAAGATGAAAAAGTCATTTTTGAAAACAACATGATTTTGTTTCTAATTTTTAAGGAAAAAAAATTGCAAAAAGAGCTTGGTATTTTATGGGATGTTGATTTTGGCTGAAAATTCTGTTAAGAAAAAGATCTGAAAATATTGCCAGTACTTTTACTGTCCTGTTGTGGAAATTCAATGCAGCTTTTCCATGAATAAACTAAAAAGCTGATTAAACCCTCATGTTTTTTATTTCATCTATACATTTTAGTTTTTTATTTTTCAATCCAAAGTTACAAAAAGCCACTGTAGAAGATCCAAAAGGCCACTTATGGCTCCAGAGCCACAGATTGCAGACCTCTGACCTAGATTGCCCTTTATCTTTCCACAAGGACAGAGATCTAGACCTGTTTGTCGCACCAACTCAAAAACCAAGAGCAGAGTGTATTTTTCTGCCGGTATTTGTGTTTGCTTTGCCTGTTCAGGGGGTCAGTAACCTAAAAACCATCTAAACCCAGCAGAGGCCAGCGAGGGGGACGTTCAGCCAACTTTAACTGCAGCAGCTGTTTTTCTAGGCTCACCTTTAAGGGCCTCGTTGACGTAGCTGTAGAGGTAGTAAACTCGTAGGCTGTCTTTGAAACGGGCCGGGTCTTCCTGGACCCCGTTAGCCATCACATAGACCGGTACATCGCTGTAGTGCTGCTTCACCTTACGCAGCGGGAGCAAAGTCAGCTTCTGTTACTGATCAGCTGCTTTTATCAGGGTACAGTACCATGGAACATGGGTTCGGTTCTGGTCTCACCCAGTTCAGGGCTTTCCTCAGACCCCAGGGCACAACGGGCCTCGGAGACATGATCCACGTGGTGTCGATCATATGCTGCACCTCGAGCATCGCTGTGTAGGTGTATCTGCACACACATGGAGGAAACTAATAGTTTTTCATGGTCCAATAAAGTTAATCACGTTTGACCCAAACTAGGCAATAAAACAGTCTGTGGATAATAAAATCAAAAATAGGATTATTTTTCTCACGAGTCCTCCTTGGCATGAGTCACAAGCTTGGAGCTGAAGTGGCTCATAGCAAAAAAGTCATAAGCTCCTTTAACCAGCTTTCTGTCCTCCTCATTGAAAACTGGCAACCTGCAGAAATGTTACATTTATGCCTGTTAGAAAATAAAATGAGTGTGTGTAAATGTGATGCTGCAAAACTAGGTTCTGCCTTTTGAAACATTTATTCAGCACTCTGATCAAAATGAAAACTTGTAATTTACTCAAGTGAGTTGAGCTGACGCAACCAGCTCCTCATCCCTGCAGGATAATCGCCGCTGCCAAAGATCGGTTCTGCAAACCAGCCAACAAAGAAGTCCAAAACCCTCTTGGCAGGCTCCACGTCTTCTCGGCTGAAGGAAAACGCTGGCTCTACCCAGTCCATGTGCAGAGCCAGAGACACCTAGATCCACCCAGACAGGAGATCAGTCATCTTCCTGTTGGCTATGGGGTGCCATTTGTAAAATTACAGGTCAAAATTAACAACAATCATTTGGGTTTAGTCTGTCATTATAGAAGTAAAATCAGGGTTCATTTTTCAAAGTCATATGTTCCCCATGTTGTTCATAGGCTGAGAAATGTCACAGTTCCAAAATAAATATTTAGTTAGCAAAATTATAATTTAATTTGAGGCTCCATATTTATTTTTACAAACTAATTATTTAGTTAGCAAACAAAATATTTTAGTCAGATCTAAGTAATTATTATTCCAAACTAAATATTTAGGTCTGACTTAAATATTTAGTTATTAAACAAAATATTAATCTCCAAATTAAATAGACTAAATTTGGCTTGGAATAAAAAAATGTAATGATACTTTTTTAGTTTAATTTTGTGCCAAATTAAATATTTAGCTTGGAAAATAAATATTTTGTCTGGCCTAAATATTTCATTTGAAATGTACCTAATTTTTTTTAAACTAAATTTGTTAGTTTGCAAACTAAACATTTAGCTCAAAATTGAATATTTTACAAGTTAAATATTTAGGTCTGACTTAAATATTTGGTTATTAAACAAAATATTAATCTCCAAATTAAATAGTTAGACTAAATTTGGCTTGGAATAAAAATATGTAATGATACTTTTTTTAGTTTAATTTTGTGCCAAATTAAATATTTAGCTTGGAAAATAAATATTTTGTCTGGCCTAAATATTTCATTTGAAATGTACCTAATTTTTTTTAAACAAAATTTGTTAGTTTGCAAACTAAACATTTAGCTAAAAATTGAATATTTTACAAGTTAAATATTTAGGTCTGACTTAAATATTTAGTTATTAAACAAAATATTAATCTCCAAATTAAATAGTTAGGCTAAATTTGGCTTGGAATAAAAAAATGTAATGATACTTTTTTAGTTTAATTTTGTGCCAAATGAAATATTTAGCTTGGAAAATAAATATTTTGTCTGGCCTAAATATTTCATTTGAATTGTACCAAAATTTTTTTCACTAAATTTGTTAGTTTGCAAACTAAACATTTAGCTCAAAATTGAATATTTTACAAGCTAAATATTTATCTCCAAATTAAATATTTGGTTTACAAGCTACATATTTGGCTCCAGATTAAATAAATATTTAGGTCAGACTTAAATATTTAGTTTGCTAACTAAATAGTTTGTAAAATATAAAGTTTGCTCTAAACTGAATATTTATCTTGTGGACTTAATATTTAGTTAGAAACTGTGGCATTTAAAATTGTAAAGCCTAAACAACCCAAAATATTGCTGTTAAAATTTGACAATGTTACTTTACAAACGGCCCTCCACACTTGTAGTAAATCATTTATTTGTGTTGCATTTAGATTTTTTATTTATTTTTTGATAATTCAACATCAGAGTTCTTAAGGTGCAATTATGGAAGACATGAAAAAATTAACAAAAGGTTGTCCACTTGAATTTCTAAAATGAGGCCACTGGTAATGTTTTTCAGACCTTTCCTCCTTGCGTACGTCTAAACTCGCGGTCGTACACGTGCCAGGCCAGCGCATGTGCCCTCAGCATCTGATGGCCCTCCTGATAGCTCACCATCTCATCATTGGGTTCGTTTAAGGTGATCCACACCTTTACATTTTCCCCCAGCTCCCTGTAGCAGAGTCTGGCATAATTAGCAAAGGCCTCTGGGGTCTTCCTGAGAACAGAAATGGGTCAAATTTCGACGTGTGTGTATGTGTGTGTGTGCGTGCGTGCATGCTTTTTGCTATGCCATCACCATGAGCTGATGAATCAAAATAATCTGTCTGAGTCCCACCTGTTCAGCCACCTGTTGGTAGTGTCCAGTGGTGCCGGGAGGCCACTGCGCTGTCGCGTGTGGTGCCACAGGGTCACCACCGGGGTCACGTTGGCCAATAGGAGCTGATGAGTGAAGCAGCGGTAGTACCCCAGTAGGGTGGTGTTAGGATGACTCACGTCCCCTGAAGGCACCAAAGCAGACCAGTTGAGGGAAAAGTGGAAGTGGTTCACCCCCACCTGCCTGATTTCATCCACCTGAAACAAGTAAAGAGAAGAAGCAGGTGAGTTTTTAAACTTGGGAGCATCTGGAGCTAAAAAGTGTTTAGAGGACCGACCTGCTGACGGACGGTGGCGTAATCAGCACAGTGTGTGGCTCGGTGCAAAGGTGGAGAGCTGAAGCCCTGCAGCTTGATCAGCTCCCCATTGTTGGAGATGTTCCAGAGGTAAATGTTAGGGTCTGCAAACTGGGTGGGAGCTGTCTCCACCTGAGCCACAAGGGCATTAAAAAGGAAAACACACTCATGACGGCGCGCGCACACACAGGCCAACGAGGATGAATCTGAGGTGCACAGTTAGATAAGCTGTGTGTGGTTTATTATTAAGAGACGTTCTGTCGTCCGACCGGATTCTCAGTTGGACTTTCACCATGAAAACTTCACACTCACAAACATGGTAAATTGCCTGCATTTGATATAGTGCCTTCTGGAGTCTTGGAACCCCCCAAGGCGCTTTACAACACAATCAGTCATTCACCCATTCACACTGTTAGACACAATATTAGATAAAGAGGGGGAGCGTTACAGATCTTCTGAAATTGCAAAGGTAATGTTTTCTTAAGACCCTGAGGAAGTGTTTTATTCTCTGGTCAAACACACACACACAAACACACACACACACACACACACACACACACACACACACACACACACACACACACACACACACACACACACACACACACACACACACACACCTGTATAGAGTTGGCTGAAACCCCCCAGGCAAAATCACATGGGAAGACTCCTTGTGCCGGCTTGTTTTCTGGAAGTTCAGGGAATCCGTTTTTCTGAATCACATTTCTGCAGAAACAAAAAAATATTGTATAAAGTATAAAGTATAAATATTGTACAAAGTATAAAGTATAAATATTGTATAAAGTATAAAAATGGTAATATATATATATATATATATATATATATATATTTATATACATATATATATATATATTGGAGATTAAAAAAATACAGGATTTGAATATTTACATAAATATAATCTGTTGGTTTGTTCATATAGTTGACACTTGTCAGTCAGAAGAAGAAGAAGAAGAAGAAGAAGAAGAGGAGCATCAAGGAAAAATATTAAGTTCAAATAATTTGAGTCAGTTTGATGTTTTTAGAAGAACAAAGATTTTTTTATAGTGCTTTCAACATGAAACTCACAAGGCACTTCACAAACACAATAAAACAATCTAAACCTTTACTGTGATATGATGTAGGCAACACGTCGGTTATTCATTTTTTACAAGCACATCTCGCACAGCTCCATGCAGTTTCACTTCACCGCTGCTTAGCATTAGCCAGTAGAATTAGACATCGGCTTACGTACAGATGCAGTGAAGCATTTACCTTGGACCTGCTTTTCAACAACAGAAGGGTCTCTGCGTTCAACTCGGATGTTGAATAGATGCAGAGTTGGTGAACTTCTTTATAGACAAGTAAGTCTTTAAATTATGAAGTAATAAACAGCATAACATGAGAACAGTAACTATGTGTGTTCACGAATGAGAGGCATCGTTTCCAGCAGTATTACAGAAACAGGGAGATGCTCTGGGTGGTGCCATCTGAGAGAAACCTCAGGATTTCTGCTTGGACACCAAAACGTGTTGGCCCTCACATGTACCTGTAAAAGGTGGCGGACGTTTTTGGCTCCCTCTTCATGTCAGGAGTGTTGAAGTCGACGTAGTAAAGTCCACGTCGGATGCCGTACTCTCTGTGCCACTCAAAGCCGTCCATCAGGGACCAGGCTGTGTATCCAATCACATTCACTCCATCAACGACGATCGCTGGACGACAAACACATTCACACAGGCTTTAGTTTGACCTCAGAGACGTCTGACGAGACAGTTCGATGAGTTTGGTGGAATCCGATGGACCCACATTTAAGTGTCTCTGCAATGAACCTCTTGAGGTAGTACATTTGTTTCGGATCTTCCGTTTTGGTGTTACCGAGGACATACCTGGAAAACAAACGCAAGTTCAACACAAACCCAAACTAAAACGGATATGTCCGTGTGCTAACCTACCAACCGCTTTGCATCACAAAGATGGGTGGCTTGTCATACTCTTCGTTGACCCAGTAGAGCAGCATCCTCAGGTCCAGATCTTCCAGCTGCCCAAACTTCAGGCTGTCGTTGATGAGTTGGAAGCTCAGGGTAGCTCCATGGGAGAGGGCGAAGAAATCAGCTGTTCCTCTGACCTGCTCCCTCTCCTCCTGGGTAAAGGAGGGGAGCCGTGAACCCAGCCTCTCCTTCATGCAGGCTGGATAGTCTCCATCTACAAACAGCGGCTGTGCAAACCAGCCCAGGACATGGTCCAGGGAACACTGGCACTCCCGCAGGCTTTCCAGGCGAGTACGGCTGGGCTTGATCCAGTGGGAGGCCAGAGCCATGGAGACCTTCCCGTGCTGCCGAGGCCGATAGCGGCGGTTGTAGAGGTGCCATGCAGCTGCATGGGCCTGCAGCAGAGACAAGAGAGATACATAAAGAATAAACTTTTACATGCAGGTCAAAAAGTTAAAAAAAAAGTTCTGTGTGCATAATAAATTACACTGTAAAATCTGAATGGTTATTTTTACTTGGAAAAAAAAGCATGAAAATGACAGAAAAGATTGGAGCCCCAGTGGCCTCCCTGCTGAATAAGTGCAGATTTTTTTGTGTTAATGTAGCCTAATATGAGATGTGGGGAGAAAAAGCATGTGAATGCAATTATATGGGGGTTGGGGTTAGTTGAAAAGAGATGTTAAGATAAACACTTTGATGTTTTTTCTGATGCAGATTACCAAGACGTTAATGTAGTTTTGCAAAATAGTTAAATTTGGAAAGGTATTGAAAAGCTGTTGTATCTAAAGCAACCATGAATTATTATGTTGTTGGAATTACACACACATTTTTGAAATACTTAAAGGCACATTTTTTTATTATTATTTTTTTTCATACAGATGTACCTCTCCAACAAAGCAGTCGGGCCCCCCTGTAATGTAAATGTAGAACCGCCCCTGGCCATATTTTAGTGCTTTTTACTATTTTAATGGGAAAAAAATCATAGTAATAAACATTTTTTTTTGTAATTTATTTTCAAGATACTAAATGGAAGGAAAATTGAATAAAAAATTAGATTTTTGAACAGATACTTTTTGTGACTAATAAAAAAACAGCACATTTTTTAAATCAATACCCACCTTAAGTAAGTTATGTCCCACTCGGAGAGGGAGATCAGGGTCGTTCTTGATCCCAGGAGCGACCACCCCGGTTCCGTAGCCATACTGCGCCACCACAAACGGGTTATCTATGGTGATCCAGAACTTCACATCATTCCCAAACGCATGGAAGCAAAAATCTGCGTAATCCTCAAATATCCCCACGATCTCTGGGTTGCTCCAGCCGCCCAGGGTCTGCTGCAGCTGCTCGGGCAGGTCCCAGTGATGAAGCGTGACCACCGGCTGGACTCGGACCTCCTTCAGCCTCCTGATGAGCGTCCGGTAGTAGCTGGTGCCGATGTCGTTATAACTCCCGCGCGTCCCGTTCGGAAATATCCTGGACCAGGACAAGGAGAACCTGTAGTGGGTCACCCCGAGCTGGCGGATGGCCCGGATGTCCGCGTGGATGTTGTGGTAGCTGTCGCTGCCCACGTCCCCGGTGGCCATGCGGTTCCCTCCGCGCGTAAAAGTGTCCCAGATGGAGAGCCCTTTGCCGTCCTTCTCAAACGCGCCCTCCACCTGGTACGCCGCTGTGCCCACGGCCCATATGAAGTCCCCGGGGAACGTGTCGTAGAGAAAAGCCTTGTCTCCCGGATAGGGAAGTTTACTGAAGCGGCTCCACGTCTTCAGACCCGCATTGGGCTTTGCGCCAACAGCAGCGAAGGCCACAAATGTGAGAACAGCGACAAACCCCTTCATGGTTGGTTTTCTTACTGGCCGTGGAAGTCCGGGTCCTCAGCTGGCTCACACTCCACCATGCTTGGTGGCTTTTTGGTGACTAACCAGACCTCTGCGACGCGCGAGCAGCCAGCTGTGAACCTGTCAATCATTAACCAAAGCACCTGACGCAGGAAGGGCTCAGGGCACAAGACGTTAAGGCTCCCACAAAGACAAAATAAGGCACGATCACTTTATTTTATTCTATTCTGCTCATATTGAGCCTTTAATCTCAGTCTAATCTCCTGGAGAGCAGGTGCCAAAGCCTCTAATGTGAACCCATCAACAGATCATAGCTTTAATCCATCTGCAAAACATGTATAACTAAATCTACATTCCTAATCTCATCAGAGACAATGTGATGAGTCAGATGGTTGCTAGGGAACACAAACCCATCCCAGGTTATCACAGCATCAGTATAAATACCTGAGGTGGTGGGTATGTCTTAGAATAAAAAAGTGGTTCTTTCTCTGAGAGGCCATAGTCATTTACATCTAATTAGACTTTTTGAATATTTGGAGCCAACTGTGTTCAAATATGTTGTTTATGCTATTAAAGTGTATAATCAAACCACTCCTCAGACGTCCAGCTCTGCTCATCGTTTAGCGAATTTGCCCTGCAGGCTCTGTCACGGATCACAAACGGGAAGAACACGGGAGTGTTTTTCCATCGGACGCACTGGAGCGTTTGTGCATAAGCGACGTGGAGCAGGAGCAGCCCCATTTACAGCACGGGAAGAGGATTATTAAGGGATGCTGGGCAGCCCGAGGACAGCGCGTGACTCCGACAGATGCCGCAGTTGGATCTGAAGAACTAGAACGTCTGTTTTCAGTCTGAAAAACTAAACGTTTCAAACCAAATAAAGAGGAAGCGAGCAGGTCTGGTTTTATAGAGAATTATATTGTTACAACAGAGGGTCTGACTGGGTGGATGTGAAGCCAAATTAACCAGCAGTGACACAAACGACGTTCCTCTAGCAGTGAGTACAAATCTAACCAAATAAATCAGATGCACACTACAGTCATAACCAGAAGCAACTCTACAATTGCTTTTTTTTTGTTTGTTTTTAAAGTTTTCAATAATGGTAAAAAAGAAGAAGAAATGTTTTAATATACAGAGGTGTAAACAAAATCATTCCAATAAAAGGTAAAATGACACAATTAACACAGAAAAAGTTGATGGTGATCGGTCTTTTTTTTTTTTTAGCTTTTAATAATAACGGCAGAACCCAAAAGGCTTTACAGCACCTCCCCAGTCAGCATCAAACACAACAACAGAACAACAAACAGACAGAGGAGACTATTTACAAACCATATTGTTTTTGTTTTTCATGTTAAGATGAGTTCTACCTAACGTGGCGAACATGATCACAATGCAACACGAAGCGACGAGCCACAGCTGACCATGCGGACGCTCTGATGTGGTGTGCATGTGGTAAATGCAAGTGTGTAACAGCGGGAACATCGGCATATGAAAAGTTTAAAAAGTTCAAAGTTCATGGGTTTTTTTTCCTTTCCTGAAACGGTTTCCTTGACGACAGAAGAATCGTTGTGTTTTGTTTTTTAAATTTTACTCCAAAGCTCATCTTCTGCGTCCTGCTGTCTTCTTACGACCCTGAAAGACAATAAAAAAAAAAAAAGACATTTTACTTGCGATTAATCGCAAATTAATTACAGATTATAAAAGTACGGTAACGTGATCTTTTTCATGTATGAGCAGACAAATACACCGATTCTATAAGAAAACATATTTGTTATTGCAACAATCCAGTAAAATGACAAATATTGTCCAGAATGTTCTTTTTCGATGAACACAAATCTAACTAGCGCGTCGTCTTTTATTGAGAAAGTACCGGATGTTCTCCTCCACCCCGGTGTCTACCTTCCTGTTCCCTTCGTGTCCGCCTGACACCATTTCCTTGTTTGTCCTCCGGGTTCTACCTGAGTTTTTATTACACCGACTAGGCAGTAGCGAATAGAAAAATAAAAAAGTTAAGTTAAGGATAGATCTTACAAATTGTTTTAATCATAAACGACACAAAAAAATCTGTTTTACAGCAGCAACCCTTACTTCTATAAATGTTTCCTGCTCTGATGAGTGAGAATATGAAGCCGAGTGCAGCCATTCAGGGCATTCAGACGGAAATAATGGAACACACTAGGGCTGCAACTAACGACTATTTTAATAGTTTACTAGTCACCGACTACTGAAACGATTAGTCGACTAATCGGATAATTATGAAAATTTTTTCAAATTTAGTATGAGATTGCTTTAATTGTGTGAAAAATGATAATAAACACAAGAAAGATGGGTACTTCAATGGAAAATGTATATTTTATTGAACGTTGCTGCTGATAGATAGGCCAATTCATACTAACAGTAGATAAAATGCCCTGTCTAACACCAATTAGGCACAGTGTCCAGTCAGTACAGACATAAATGCATAAATAAAATTAAAATACTTTTGTCAGGCACAGTCGGGCATAACATTAAATCTCTCTTTTTTAAAAGCGAAAGTACGTTTAAAAAAAATTTACAGTGTACATCCAAAACAAAAGGTATTGGCTTTCGTGTTATTTAAATCTTACCTCGGTGAGTCAGACTCGGTTTCATTCAACTGTCTGACGTGCTTTCTCTTTAAGTGTTCAAGCGTCAGCGAGGTGCTGCCGTGATACGCAAATAATGCAGGTCATCTTTTTATTTGCCAAATCCAGAATAGAATGCTCCCCAGATGTTTTGGTACGCGTAGCTGCTGTGTTGGATGCCACACTTTCTGTTAGTTGGCGCTCAGCAGAGAAACTATTGCGCATGTGCGACTCTCGGCAGAGATTGTAATGAAGTGAGATGCCTCACTCGGTCGGAAAAAACACGTCTGGCGACAACGTCGACAATGAAATTCCCATTTCTATTGTCGATATTTGTCGACAACGTCGACGAATGGTTGCAGCCCTAGAACACACCGAACGATCGGAGATGCCTGAAGCTTCGTGCACGGTTCGGTCGCCAAACAGGCAGTTCTACAAATAGTTTATCGCAAACTCACATTACAAAAAAAGTCTTCTTCCAATGTAATTTTTCACCCCCGGGTTTAAAACGTCCTTTCTCGTATCGCGTTGATTCGCTCGTGTTTAACAAATGCGTTAATGCATGATATAAAGATCGTCTGCAATAATGGACGAGTTAACGCGATTAAGCTAACGCTAACTACGATAGCTCTAAAAATGCAACCAGAGCTAATAGATTTATTTTTAACACTAAAATATAACTAAAAAATACCCTTGGTGTTGGCTCTTCTTCCTGCTCCTCTTCCTCCTCTTCCTCCTCCTCATCAGAGTCATCTTTAACAGCGGCTGCTTTCGATCGTCCACCGCGCCTGAAAACCAGTGAGTGGACACCCTGAATCAGGACGACTCAAACTGAGCAGACGTAGAGGTGTGAGGGGATAAACGGCGCCTTACGCTGGTTTCTTGGCGGCTGGTTGAGCTGATTTAGGCGGACGTCCTCTCCTCTTCTGTGGCGTGGACTCTGTTGACTCCGAGCTGATGGACAAAGACAAAAGTTTTAGTCAAACTTCCAAAAGTGAAATCAGAGTAAAAACCATTGTGCGGTTCTTCGTACCCTTGTGATCGCCGTGGCGCCCTGGCTTGCTGTCCTCCCTTAGTCTTCACCTCCATGTTTTCACTGCTCTTGTCGTCACCTTCGTCGTCGTCATCTTCTGCCTCCTCGTCTCCTCTTTCTTCTTCCTCCTCCTCTTCCTCCTCTTCCTCGGGGGGAGGAGCTGCCTTTTTCCGCCCCCTCCTCCCTTTGGCGGGCGTGTCCTGGTTGGCAGAAGCGGACTTCGGGGGTCGTCCTCTACGTCCTTTCTTCGGTGGGCTGTTCTGTTCATCCTCAGGTCGGGCGTCCTCATCCCACTGGTCCTCCGAGTCCACCGCTGAAGTTGTGTTGGCGGACGCCCGTTTGCGTCCGCGCTTCGGTTTGCTCTCCTGGTCGTCGCTGGACGCTACGCCTCGCTTGCGACCGCGAGGCTTTTCGATTTCCTAAAAGAGAAGATTTCAGGATTAAATTTGATAACTTTTGTTGATAATTTTACCTCCAGTAACAAATCAATCCCTCAAAGTTTTAGATTTTACCGATAAAAGGAACACAATAAAAATAGAGATAAGTGCAGTAGACGGAGCGGCTGTTAAAAGACCGTTTACACAATCTGGGTTTATAATCTCGTCCTGGCTCCACTCCAGCTGTTTGCACAGCAGCTCCAACCCCTACGACCAGGATTTATGACTGGCTGCACTCGGCTGGATCGCAGCAACACACACTTTTCTCCTGGCAGGCTCCTGTGTCATTTCAGATAAGCTCTTCCTATATTTGTGCCGACCCACGACTAAACTAACATTTTTAACATTTATGATTTCTTTGCCAACATTCAGAAGAGAAGCCTGCAGATCCCATCGATGCTTCTTTTCAAAATAAAACTAATAGATTTCAGTTTAATTAAAAAAACAAAACAAAGGAGTTTGCTTATAAAATATATTAAAAAACCAACAAATTCTACTTAACAAAAAAAAAATCACGTTTAATCCCATAAATACTTAATTATCTGGCATATTTTAATGATCAAAGTCACATATTGGTAGAAAGTCAGTATTGGTTTAAATACCTTGTCAACACTGTCAGACCTTTTTAGACCAAAGTCTTCGTTTTCACTATGATCCATCTCGGTGCTGTCGAGTCTGTGGAGAAAAAGGGATTTTAAATAGGAGTCTGATTGTGATCATTCATCAGCTGTTCTCGTTTGTTCTACCTGGCCTTGCTGCGTTGTGGCGATCCCGGATTGGACGAGGAGTCGTTGTTGCTGGTCGTTTCCATGCGAGAGGCTTTACCCTGCAGCTGTTTACCCGCCGACGACAGCGGCTTGTTCACCGCGCCTAAAACGTTGGCTGACTTGGGCTTGAGAGGGGAGCAGGTTTCAGTTTCGGTTAGACACGAGACAAACCGATTCCACGATCTGGTCTGAGATGTTTCAAAAAGCTCACCTTTCCTGGTGTAAAGAACGCTTTCATCTCAGGCGGGAGATAATTTTTTGTGTTGCTGAAATTCTGAAATGGAGAAATCTTAAATTAGCGATCAGAGACTTATTAGTATTTGTTATTCGTGCCGTTACAAACGTGCTGGAAACAAAGAACAAAGCCCTGTTGTAAATAACTGGGTGCAGGCTCCGACCTTGTCTGGTTTGGTGAAGAAGCGCGAGGGCAGCACCGGGTCTTTTGGGGACTCCAGGCTGTAGGTGGTGCTCTTTGACATGATGATGTTCATGGCTACATCACACACGGTGTACAGTTTCTGTAAGAGGAACACATTACACAAACACCTGGTTAGACATCAGCAGCGATGGGAATAACGGTGTTTAAAATAACGTTACTGATGGAAGGTAGTTTTTTCAGTAACGTGTAATCTAACTAAACACGGTCTTCAATCATAACACCGCTTCCATACTGATCCTAAAGGATCTTCTGACATTCGTTCCTTGTCCGTATTTTTCTTTGAACATCTTAGGTGTGTTCTTGCTGAGTCATATCCCTAATCCCATGCTGTAGTTCTTTTTTAAAACACAGAGCAGTTTTGTTTACCTGTTTTCCCGCTACGTTTCGTTCAGTGTTAATTTTGTTGACAAAATATTTTCGTTTTTTTTTTTCGTCACGAAAATATATTTACAGACGAAAATGAAACAAAATTTCAAAAGAAAAGCTTGGAAAAAGATGATAATTAAATAGATTGAAACTTTTAGTCAACGAATGAAAGACGAGACGAAAATCCAAGATGACGAATATCTAATTAGAAGACAGGAAAGATGCATGACGCAAATAAAAGGATCAATCAACAAATTGAACAGGTAGGACTAGGTGAGAAGAGAACCAATCAGAGTCAGCTTTGTTTAGAGGTGACGCTAGGCCTACCGTAATAATAATCAAATTCTCCATGTTTGCTCGGAGATGTACGGAGCTCTTGGATGCGACCTGACTACTCACTGTCTGTCTGGTAGCAACATGTCGGACCTAAAAATATGCTAAAAATAGCAGTTTTTACACACGTCAGACATTTTTGTCTTGCCTGTTGTCCTTCGGGAGCGCTGCCGGGGGACACACAAGGATTTATGGGGGTTGGATGAGGAACACGAAATAAAGAAAGTAAATCTGTGTTTTGTGATCAGTTTAATTTGACATGAACACGACAAACACGCTTTCTTGACAATCTTTGTGAGTAAAAAAACATGTAGAAATAAAAACGAACAACGTGTGTTATTAGGGAAATAGCGGGCAAGCAGTGTTGATGCATGATTGCGCATTCGCCGTGAGCGGTTCTGGTACTTTTTGGGTCGCAGCTGCTCGCTGCACCGCTTCAACTGTGCGATGCCGTCATGAGGGACGAGCAAAATATCAAACACGCCAGCAGTCCGTGCGAGCTCACGATTGCACAGTTGAAGCGGTGCAGCGAGCGGCTGCGACCCAAAAAGTACCAGAACCGCTCACGGCGCATGCGCAATCATGCACACACGTTCGTTTTTGCGCAATGAGGAAGTGCACGTGCGCTCTAAACCAGGACTAGACCAGTAAAGTGAAGCATGCTTTTAACTGTTTAAAATTTTCACAATGTCTGGTTTGCACTGATATGTTCCGAGTCCCGAGCCCGCACAGATGTTTTACCGGTACGTTTTATAACCCGGTGCGCCTTTTGTATGTGTTAAATACCAAAAAGACACCCGTAACTGACAGCTAACAGGTCCTGTACTTATTTTGGGTGTTAACCATTTTATGGTGAAAAGTTTCTGGGAAAATGCATGTCCTCAAAGGAGGAATTTTTATTTTTGAGTATTTCTGCATGCTAGTTTGAAAAATTCTTGTTGTGCAAATGCTAAAAAGAGCACCTTTGTAATTCCCAGTGTGCTTTTTGTTTTTTATTAAACACGTAAGTGTTAAACATGTGAAGTGTTTTTTTTTTATTCAAATGTTCTATGTTCTTAGCTGCGTGTGCTATATCTGATCAGTGGTGGTTAGGAGTTTGGACCCTGTATATTAAATTACACTACTAGTTTTTCCGTGCTCTATACAAAAGTAGGAAATTACTTCATTAGAAAAAATATATGTATTTTGTTGACTAAAATTGCTTATTTTTATCGACTACAATTACTTGTTATTTTCATCGACTAAAATGGGACTAAAACTAAAATAAATCTAATGACTAAAATTGGACTAAGACTAAAATTAATTTTTAGCCAAAAGACTAAGACTAAAATAAAATTAAAATTTCCTGTCAAAATTAACACTGGTTTTGTTTGCAGCCGCAAATGAAACGTAGCGGGAAAACAGGTAAACAAAACTGCTCTGTGTTTAAAAAAAGAACTACAGCATGGAATTAGAGATACGACACAGAAAGAACACACCTAAGATGCTCAAAGAGATGCAGGGGACTGTTCTGTTCTGGTCCTGCTGGACCTGACTGCAGCCTTTGACACTGTTGACCATCACCTGCTACTGGAGAGGCTGAGAGACTGGGTAGGCCCATCAGGAACTGCTCTGGAGTGGTTCTATTATCTTTCTGAGCGCTGCTTTTCTGTGGCCGTCTCCAAGTTTAGGTCCTCCACCACCTCCCTTACCCATGGTGTCCCACAAGGTTCTGTGCTGGGGCCTCTGCTCTTCCTCCTCTATCTGCTTCCTCTTCAGCACATCCTGAGCTCCTTCAAAGGAATCTCCTACCATCTTTATGCAGATGACATCCAACCGTACATCTCCTTTAAGCCCCATGAGATGTCTAAGCTGCTGCTGTTACACACCTGCTTAGACTCTATCAAAACCTGGATGGCTGGGAGCTTTCTTCAGCTGAATGAAGATAAGACTGAGAACCTCATCTGTGCCCCAGACAAGCTGGTTCACAAAGTCAGAGACTCTCTTGGTCAGCTTGCTTCCCACACCAAACCTTCTGTCAGGAATCTTGGCGTGACCTTTGACCCAGTTCTCACCCTGGATTCTCATGTCAGTTCTCTTGTTCGCTCCTCCTTCTTCCATCTCAGGAACATTGCTAAGCTGAGTCCCATTCTGTCCCGCTCTGAACTTGAGACAGTTCTCCACACCTTCATCTCCTCACGCTTAGACTACTGTAACTCTCTTTTCACGTGTCTGAGCAGAACCTCCCTGAACCGTCTACAGGTGGTTCAGAATGCCTGTGCTCGGCTTCTGACCAAGTCCTCCAAACACACCCACATCACCCCGCTTCTCCTCCAGCTTCACTGGCTGCCAGTCAACTTCAGGGTTCATTTCAAGATCCTGGTTCTGGTCTATAGGGCCTTACATGGACAAGCACCATCTTACATTGGTGATCTTCTTAGTCCCTACACCCCCAGCAGGTCCCTGAGGTCCAGTGATCAAAGCCTACTGGTTGTTCCGCTCACCAGGCTGAAGACCAAAGGTGACAGATCATTTGCTGCTGTGGCCCCCAGACTCTGGAACCATCTCCCCCTGAGCCTGAGATCAGTGGACTCAGTGGTCTCCTTCAAAAAGCAGCTGAAGACTCACCTGTTCAAGCTGGCTTTTGTATGACCTTCTTCACCACTCTCTCTTTATTCTGCTCTCCCCACCTATTCCACCTTCCTCAGGATCCACTGATTTCCCTCTTTCCTATTCACTCTCTCTCTTTCTTAACATTTTTTAATCACAATTGCCTATTTTTGCTCATTTTAAATATATTTTTAAACATTTTCTAAATGCTTTTTTATGTTTTTACTTTTTTTTGTTGAAGCGCCTTGTGATTTTTATCTTGAAAGGCGCTATAGAAATGATATTTTCTTCTTCTTCTGATAAGGAAATGTGTGTTACTATAGCTGTTTTTACAGGACCATAGCGTTTGCAAAACGGGATTTGCCGCAGCTCCCTGGGGAGGATTTTGGCATTTATAGTAGCAAAGCTGAAACTAGAATAAACTGCCATCAGGCACCTCTCAAACCAAGACGGGATAAAGGGAGGTCGCTGGGCGGCCCCCCCACATGTGACGTACAGGGTCGCGCATTCAATGTCAGACGGATGAAATTTCTTTTTCAAGACCTTTAGCTTTGATGTGACCTGCTTTTTGTCCCGCTTGACGCCCCGCTCAGCCAACGTTTTCATCACTCTATCGAACAGCTGGCTGTCTCTCACTGTTCCCGTACGCACGGCCAAAAGCTCCATGGTCTCCGCATCCATCCAGTTTGCCATGTTTTAGGTGGTTGAAAGATACTAGTGAGAGGCCATGTTTATCCGTGTTGATATCCCTTCCGGCCGGCACTCGGCGCGCAGTATACGTCACTAACGCGACCACCCTCTTTTGCGGGGGGGCCTCCCACAGTCGCTCCAAAAGGATTAGCGGGGCTGACACGCGTTCAGCCGTCAGAGGTGAGGGGCTCATGCGGCAATATTACTACGAGGCTAAAGCCTCTTTTATAAGACGGACCATTGCGTCATTACAGAGTGATAAATCCGAATTTGTGGGTCTCGTAAACGCGGCAAGGAGCAAAGGGGAAAGGTGATGAAACTTGATTCTGATGTGCTTAGCATGTGTGTGTGTGTGTGTGTGAGGATCCAGTGGAGAGAAGTGAGGGAAACTTTGAGCAGGTTCAGGGTGGGCTCTGGAGGTTTAGATCTGTTGTTTGTGGGGTTTCGTCAAATTCTTGGTGGTACTGAGGTTTTGTGATTTTTAAGTCAATAATAAACCAGAAAAGCTAAAAACTGCCTTGTTGTTCACCATACAAATTACCACTTTACTAGCAAGCATACTTCTTTTTCATACAGTTATGAAGGTGCCAACACTGGGTCGAAAACATAAAACTGAACCCTTCTAAAGAAGCACTGTGTGTTCCTGTATTCTGGTGATGTGGCTTAGCGGTTGAAACCTCAAGAAAGGGGGATGGGCCTTTAAATAGTGTATTTTTGAATAGCAGCTCGCTCGAACGGCAAGAAAAACTTCAAAATACCTCATTAATTTTGGGATCGGTGGAGCATTGGGCGTCCTTTGTCTGCTTGATGTTCTCAACCATTTTTCTGATGAAAGCGTGGCTGTTGTTTTCATTCTTGGCCATGATGATCTCCAGAACGAACCACAGAGCCCTAAAAACCACAGAAGTTTAATTGAAGATCAAGCTTACTTTACTGCAAATGTCTAATACGAGTCTCATTCAAGAAATTTTACTCTTTGATTTCCTTCAGCTGCTCGATGTCCTGCACTTTGACGTAATCTGGGTCGTGTGCCAGAAGGTGGATGGTGTAGGGAACTACGTACTCCGGCAGCAGAGACAACAGCTTGTCTGTTCAAACACACATGGACTATAATTACACCAACGTCATCTTTGCACACGGTCGAAGTGAATGAAATAAATCAGTTTAAATCTGCAGCTTTACCACTGATGGCTGCGTGCTGTTTCAGATACTCTCGCCGTATGTTGACGTTTTTCACCAGGCACTGGCGAGCGTGAGCCCGCCTCTCCTTCACGGGGTCCTTGGCACACAAAGCAAAGATCGCCATGTACTCCAGCGGCAAACGAAGACGGCACAGACCTCGGTGGAGCTTCTGGGCAAAACACTGTCGCACCTGGTAGCACTCGTCCTGGAGAGAAGATGGTGAGAAAAAAGCAGGAACGTTTGTTAATGAATGACAATGTGGCAGAAAAAAAAACCACTTTGAAGGGGTTTAAACGAAAGTCTTACGTTGATGACGAGAGCACAAAGTTGATATTGCTCCAGAGTGACAATTTCGTGATAACAGGGTTCTTGTGCTAGCTTTAGCAGAGCGCACGCTGCTGCCAGACGTAGCCTGGACATGTCTGGTTTACTAAGAAACAAGGAGACGACAGAAATAAGCAAAGATGTCTTTATTTACCAACAAATAAGCTGAGTTTTCATACAGACAGGAAAAAGATGTTTAAAATATAGATAATTATTTTTGCTTACCCCATCCTGCCCTGCTCAGTCAGATCTCCATCACTGTGCAGAATGGCGGTCAGCATCCTCAGGGTGGAGTTGCCTGATTTGCTCTGATTGTTTTTAACTCCCAGCAGCCACCTCACCATCAGCTTAATGCCTTGGATCTGAATGAAGGATGGAAGGGTGCAAGGTCAGACTTCTTTCCTGTGGGTTAGCAGACTGAATCCAGGGTATCTGCATGTTTAAGGGAGCCAAATTAAGACTTTTTAAGACCTTTTTTAAGGCCACTTTGACCAAATTTAAGCTATTTTCTAAAATTTCATTTAAGCTATAATTTCCAGCTATTGCCTGAAACCGGTGCTAACCATGTCGCGAACGTGGGATTAGCCATCCAGTTACCATTAAACTTGTACTTCCCCATGGTGCAAGCTCCCACTAGCTTAACCAGCTAATGTGCTCATCTAAAAATAGCCCCCATTCACAACCAACTGAATGTGTACGGTTCCGCTTACGCCAATATGATACACATAAAATGCTGAACACTAACTAGAAATTCAGGAAAATTTTATAGAAATAAAAATATCTTGTTTATTGGCTCTTTGGTCATTTAAGACCTTTGGAAACTGTATTTAAGGATCATTTGTCAATTTTTAAGGATTTTTAAGGCCTTAAATTTGGAAAAGCAAATTTAAGACTTTTTAAGGACCGGCGGATACCCTGTAAATCACTGACCCAAACTGAACCATTCTTCCCCGCTGATGCAGAAAAGCAAACCAATACTGCGATTAGGGATGCACCGATCAGGTTTTTTGCTGCCGATCACCGATACCGATATCAAAGAATGCTGATCACCGATACCGATCACGTGGATTGGCCAGAAATTTTTTACAACATTATAATGAGTGCTACAAGCTACATAATCTGGGAATAAAGGAAATGTAACCTAATCTAAAATGGTCTGTATTAAGGTTGTGACGGTGTGAAAATTTAACCTCACGGTTATTGTGACCAAAATTACTACGGTTTTCGGTATTATTGCGGTAATTTTTTTAAACGTGTTACATTTTCACACAATTAAATAAACCCTGTTTGTCAGGAAATATTGTCCTCAGTTTGTGTCTAAATTTTGCCTAAAATGTGTTATTTTGTAATTATGTTGTTATTTGTTTACATTTTTCCCCTTTAGTCTTTAAAATACCAATATTTGCCCATAACTTCTTATTTTATGTCTGTTTGATGTCATCATTTTAAAAATATTAGATCAGATGATACTGGGTACTCAAGTAGCCTTCTAATCAGATACTTTTTTACCCTTACTTGAGTAATCAACCCTATATCAGGAAAATATTGTCCTCGGTTTGTGTCCTTCCAGTGAACATTGCCGATGTGGGAAAATGTCATCAGGCAGTAATCATTGTTAAATTCATAATTATTCTCGGAGAGAGACCAACTCTTATCTGCCCCTGGGAGCCCCGTAATGCATAGCGTCATTTCAACATGGGGGTGTCCGTGACACGGTTCATATGCAGGTAGCGGCGCTGCGGCTGCTTTATATAGCGACTCGTTGCAATCTCCCTCGACCCAAACCCTTGGATCACGCATTTTAGCTAAAACGCTAACGTTAGCTTGCCTTGCGTTCACTGTAGAGTTGTGGGTGATGGTCACGCAGATGTGTCATGAGATTTGAAGCGTTGCTGCCTTTCACAGACACTTTTTCTGCACGTGCTGCAAACAGGATAGCCGTCTTCTATCAACTGTCCCTCGGCATTCTTCAAATATCCAAAAGATGCCCGTACTTCCGACTTTGTCTTCTTTGAGGGATAAAAAAATGTCCTCCTGAGCGCTGCCGTGTTCTCCTTTGGCCATTATTTCAGCTTTAGCTTCAAGAAAGTTTTGGCTATAAACAACAAAGCGCACATGTGCCGCCGGCAACTTCAGCAGATGATACAGTGGTTGGTAAGGGTCACCGCGCCTACACCGCAGCCACTGTAATCCACGGAGATAATATATATTTTTTAAAAACAAGACGGTTATTATTATTGTCAACTTTTTTACCGGGGTTTACCGCTACACTGGTTACCGTGACAATCCTACCTGATCGGTCTGCTTTGATTTATTTTGAAAACTCCGATAAAAACCGATAGGGGCGCTATCGGCCGATTGGGATCAAATGCCGATCCATCGGTGCATCCCTAACTGCGATGTGGCTCTTCAGCAGTAGAAGCTTTAGTTCTGACCTTAGCCATAGTCTCAGGGGACACTTCCTCATCTGGTACCCAAAGTTTGGTTGTCTTCTTGCCAGGGACCTAAACAACACAGAAATATATTTACATTAACAAATAAAAATATCTAAATCTCTCTCATCTTAAATCTGGTATACGTGATGCGTATTCGCACTCGGTCATTCATGAGGAGATCCTTCACAATAAAGTTGGCGACGAGAGATTTGAGCGGTGCAGCAAACTGTTCTGGGGCCAGCTGGGCCAGATGACCCAGGGTGGTCAAAGGAGTGATGAGCTGCTCCAGATTAGCAGGGTCCAGACTCTTGTGTAGAGGCTGCAAACAAACACAAGACCTTATTTAAAAACTGCTCCATCTGAGAGAGATGAAAGTTTGTTTCAGGCTGATAGATGTGAGAGATTGTTTCTAAGATTAGAAGTAATCAGACAATGTACCTCAAAGATCTGAGCAAAGTGGGTGTCTCTGTTAGTGAACATTGCGTTGATGCAGTGGATGGCGTACTTGGCCTGGCGAGGGGGCCCTCTTTTAGCTTTGGATTGTAGTACTGGCAGTAAAACACTAAGGGGAGCAGCAGAAGAACACCATTTAAAACAAGTAAATAAAAGCACAATTCATGAACCTGCAGACCGACATGACTGCAAAGCTGAATCACAAATTTTGACAATATTTATTCTGTTATAAACTCAAAGATTAAAAAAGCAATAATCTGCAAAAAATACAAATTTGGGCTGCACGATATCAGGAAAACCTGCGATATTCGATAATAGTGATTAATATTGCGATGACGATATTACTTGCAATAAATAAAAACTTAACTCAGGAATAAAATAATCAAAAAAAATCATAAAAATGAGAAAAGCAAAAGATGTGAGGAAAGGGAAAAAGAAAATGGAAAAAAGGAATCTGTGGATCCCGGGAAAAGCAGAATCAGCAAAAAGGGCAGAGCAAAGCTAACTCAGGTGTTTGCTAACCATCAAAATTAAGTGCCATTCGCTTCGGGGGCGGGCATCTGACCTATGAGAACCCACCCAATTGGCCAAAAGGGTGAAGAGCTCCAGTAGATTTGTTAAAAAAAACATCATCCTTCCGTTTGACTGACAGAATAAATTATGTGTAGCAAACATTTGAGCTGACCGTTCATTGCGATATGCATATTGTGCATGCTGATATCGCGATAACGATATATTTACAATATATTGTGCAGCCCTAATACAAATAAAAAACAACTTACGATTTGATGTGAGGAAAACTCTCCTCCATCTTGCTGCCGGTGTTCTTGAAGATCTGCAGCGCCGCCTCAGCCACCTTCTCATCATCCATTTTTAGACAGCCCAGCAAAGACTCGAATGTCTCTGCAGAGTGGAAAGAGACCGGGTGGGTGAACGACAGCACCTGAATGGGAAGAAAAACAGGTCAAAAAGCAGCACCATGCATAATTATGTGTCTGAGAATATTTTAAATAAAACCATAAAGCGTTTGTTGTTTACAAATAAAACACGACAAGTGTAGATATTAACTCTGAATAGCATTTATTAGAAAATCGGTTTGTCCTCGTAGAGTTTTACTTCAAAAACCAAAAGAATGAAAATGAAACTTAATGATTAGAAGCAGAGATGTTCACCTTCAACAGTTCTAGTCCGGCTCTAATGGCCTCTTCGGTGGGCACGCCCTCCTCCTCATCATCAGCTGTTCCGTCAATTGATTTGTTAACTTGTTTTATCAGAGCGCTAAATGAGAGAGGACAGGAGGAATAGAGATGAGATCAATGATATGAATCACTAGAATTAGTGATAATTTTAGGGATCCGGGACATTTTGGCATTAACATGGACATCTGTCCGATAAGACACACAAGGCCAATTAGTTTATTTTTATCTAGCTGCTGTTTGTGCATCTGTTTCTAGAGGGGAGGGGGTGGTCATGTGGTACTTGTTTGGTCATGTGACAGTGAAATCACCTCTGAAGCTTAAAGCAACATTTAAAATGTTTTTAACACCTTAAAAGTGGGTTTCAGTGATTCTGTTACCGTTTCTGAAACTGAAACCAACTTCACATTGGACAGCACTCTTCAGCCAACTGCCGACCAAAAACTGTTTTTATTGGCAGCGTTGTAACAAATAACCATAAGAATCGGGTCCAAAAGACATGGGAGCAGGTCTAAGTTTCTGAGTGACGCCATATTAGATGCTGTGTTTCCTTCTACGAGAGCCCAAAAGAGTCTGATGTTCTTGTCTTTTTGCTGGAGGTTGTGCTCCCGAGAGTTTTTGGTTCTAATGGCCATCCATTCATATGGTCTTAATCGGACCAAAAAAATACTGCTTGCTCGCAGTGATATAGGTATATATCTATCAGCAGGTAAAACACACTCTGCCACTCTAAAGTAGAAGCCCGGAGTTTTACTTTCCTCACAGGAGCTGGACACGCCTCTTGTTCATGAACAACCATGTCTAACTGGGCAACTTCACTAAAACACATTGTTTACAATTATTATTTTCATCTTATCTTGTTTATTCATATACACACAGTACAGGCCAAAAGTTTGGATTAGGGTTGTCACAGTAACCGGTGTAGCAGTAAACCCCGGTAAAAAAGTTGACAATAATAATAACCGTCTTGTTTTTAAAAAACTATATTATCTCGGTGGGTTTAGTGTGGCTGCGGTGTAGGCACGGTGACCCTTACCAGCCACCGTATCATCTGCTGAAGTTGCCGGCGGCACATGTGCGCTTTGTTGTTTATAGCCAAAACTTTCTTGAAGCTAAAGCTGAAATAATGGCTAAAGGAGGAGACGGCAACGCTCAGGAGGACATTTATTATCCCTCAAAGAAGACAAAGTCGGAAGTACGGGCATTTTTTTTTATATTTAAAAAATGCAGAGGGACAGTTGATAGAAGACGGCTAACCTGTTTGCAGCACGTGCAGAAAAAGTGTCTGTGAAAGGCAGCAACACTTCAAATCTCATGACACATCTGCGTGACCATCACCCACCTACAGTCAACGCAAGGCAAGCTAACGTTAGCTTTTTAGCTAAAATGCGTGATCCGAGGGTTTGGGTTGCGGGAGATTGCAACGAGTCGCTATATAAAGCAGCCGCAGCGCCGCTACCTGCATATAAACCGTGTTGCGGACACCCCCATGTTGAAATGACGCTATGCATTACGGGGATCCCAGGGGCAGATAAGAGTTGGTCTCTCTCCGAGAATAATTATGAATTTAACAATGATTACTGCCTGATGACATTTTCCCACATCTGCAAAGCTCACTGGAAGGACAAAACCGAGGACAATATTTTCCTGATATAGGGTTGATTACTCAAGTAAGGGTGAAAAAGTACCTGATTAGAAGGCTACTTGAGTACTGAGTATCATCTGATCTAATATTTTTTAAATGATGACATCAAACAGACATAAAATAAGAAGTTATGGGCAAATATTGGTATTTTAAAGACTAAAGGGGAAAAATGTAAACAAATAAACAACATAATTACAAAATAACACATTTTAGGCTAAATTTAGACTCAAACTGAGGACAATATTTCCTGATATACAGGATTTATTTAATTGTCTGAAAATGTAGCACGTTTAAAAAAATACAGCGATAATACCGAAAACCGTGGTAATTTTGGTCACAATAACCGTGAGGTTAAATTTTCACACCTTGACAATCCTAGTTTGGACACACTTTCTCATTCAATGTGTGTTTTTTTTTTTTCATGACCATTTACAAAGGGACCAACAAGTGCTAAACACCTCAGGGAACTCCTTCAAGACTGTTGGAAAACCATTTCAGGTGACTACCTCTTGAAGCTCATCAAGAATGTGCAATCAGGGCAAAGAGTGGCTATTTTGAAGAAAATAGGATATAAAATACATTTTAAGTTATTTCACCTGTTTTGGTTAAGTACATAACTCCACGTGTTCATTCATAGTTTTGATGCCTTCAGTGAGAATCTACTAATGTAAGTGGCCATGAAAATAAAGAAAACACATTGAATGAGAAGGTATGTCCAAACTGTTGGCCTGTACTGTAAATATATATTTATGTGTTTAATTTTAAAAAACATTTAATTGTCTATAAGAAATGTTGTCAACTCTGCATCTATCTAGGTACGTCCACAAAGTATGTGCACACTCAGTGATTGGCATCTGTACATCAGCGGATGGCTGACACTATTTGGTTAATGCTGGCTGGAACTCAATTCAAATTTCATTGGGCTTCACAGGACAGAGTTGGGCTTAGCAAAGAAAACAAAGACACCTTGCCTACATTATATCACAATACTTGGTAAGGTTATCACTTTTACAGATTTTTAAAACATTATTCCTTAAAGGGGGAAAACTCCAGATTACTTCTTTAACTCATTTTATAGTCAACGAAGGATGTGAAGGTGTTTCCACACCAACTACCTGATGGACTCTGTGTCGATGTGCACCGGAGCAATCCTCTCCAGCAGGAACTTTACCATCTCCAGGAAGGGATTACTGGGCTGTTTGGGGCTGCCGAGCTTTTTAGTGATGTCTTTCTGCGAAGACGATGAACAACAGCTCGGAATGTAGAAACAAAGTCCTTGCATTTATATGCCGACACCTCTAACTGGACTAATGGGCCATTCCCATCTGTACCGGGTCGGCCCGGGCCGGGTAGCCCCAGTCGGCCCCAGCCTGGCCCGGTTGATTCCACACATCCTTGCCTTAAGCCCATGTGGGCTGATTCTACCCACCAATCAGAGGCTTGCTCTAATGGAAGGTGTGAATTTGCTGTCAGCAGTGGGTGTGTTGGCCCTGGTCGGCCTGAAGCAGACCCCCTCGAGAAGAGGGCTGAGAATGAGCCTTGGTTGGCCCGGAAAAATACCAGGCCACCCAGATATGTAAACAACCTATGCTACCCGGCCCGGGCCGACCCGGTACAGATGGGAATGGCCCATATGTAAAAACGATGGATTTAAGAACATTTCAACGGGAAGTAAAATGTCAATACTCACTACACAGACTTCAGCCTGCTTACAAGAGCAGGAGGGGCTGACCAATGTCTCTAACTGATCTCTGATCCGCTCATCATCGTCCAGGACCTGAGCCAGCTTCTTCACAAAGTCTTGCGCTTTTCCCGGGTCCGGAAGGTTCCCTGGAAACACAAAGAAAGCTCTTGTCAATATAAGATCACCATTTCAAATCCTATAAGTCCCGTCATGTGATGGCATAAATGATTTAAATAAGTCAACAGAAACGCCTTACTTGTGATCACCATGACTTTGGCAAACACAGCCTTGTTAGACGCTTCAGACTGAAACAAAATTGAACAAAAACCACAAATTAAAGACAGAAAAAGCTAAGAAGCATCTTTACATGGTGAGCGTCTCTCTGAGGTACCTTGGGTTTCTTCGCCAGGTCCAGCAGGTCTTTGACGTGGTGTCTCAACATGTTCTGGCATTTCCACATCTCATTCAAAGCTCTGCAAGAGACACACGGTCAGATACAATAGACGCGGGGTAAAAAAGGACAAATCCATGCATTTTGTGAAAAACTAAAAAAACTTACTTGACAGCATTTGTGTCTAGTGTAGCATAAAGATAGTAAAGACACTTCATTCTCTCAGTTGTTTCCAGGTTGAAGGGAACCATGTACTGAGCAAAAACCCGCTCCACCAGCAACCTGAAAGAAAAAAGAAAATCAAGTAATATTAGCTTTAAATGGATATAAAAGCAAAAAGTTTTAGATTGTATGTGCAGGTAGAGAAATGTAAAGCAGGACAGGGGGTGTTGCACATGTGCCTTCTGGCTGCTCAACGAAGGAAGAATAGATTGGGTTTATTTCAGGATGATGTAATGGAAACCAAACATAAACAGACCTGTCATCAATGCTGTTCTGGTAGTAGATATGAAGCAGTTTATCTTTGATCCACGAGATCTGTTTGGAGGCTTCTCTGCCACCTTCACCCTGCAGCGAGTACTTCCTGTAGATGGACGCTAGGCCCATCATGGCCTCCTTACGAACACGCCACTAAGCAGGAGTGAGAGTACATAAAAACACTAGCAACAAACAAAGCTAGCGTGTCACATGATCAGGTTGCTAGAATCTATAAATAGGTACACACTTACTCGCTTATCCAGGGTTCTCTCCTTTACGATGTTGAGTAACGCATCATTAACAAGAGACAAGTCTTTTTTAGCAGCAGTTACTATGGAGACGATGACATCATGGCGAATGGCCTCCTCTGGGTCATGCGATCGGACCCTCAAAAATTCTGGAGAACAGACAAAACAAAACTAGAAT
The DNA here is from genome assembly GCF_043380555.1 of Nothobranchius furzeri. Classification (NCBI taxonomy): domain Eukaryota; kingdom Metazoa; phylum Chordata; class Actinopteri; order Cyprinodontiformes; family Nothobranchiidae; genus Nothobranchius; species Nothobranchius furzeri. The sequence goes on from NC_091750.1 coordinate 61,974,568, forward strand.
GAGTTTTACTAGAACTAATATAAAAGCCACTTAAGTTGCCCAGATGTTTTAGACAATCACCTGTGAGGTCTTTGGCCAAGTCCGGGTGGTTCATGAGACAATGACTTGCAAACTTTACACACTCCAGTCTGATCGGCACATGGATGTCATTAAACCTGTAGAGAATAATAAAGACAACTAATCTGAATCAGACGAATGCAAAGATTCAACTCACATCTATTTAAAGGGAGACTTTGCAGTTTTGGCTTGCTTTTAGCACCCCCTAGTGTCCAGTTAGTAAAACCAAAAGTGAAACTTATCTCCTCGCTGTGCGGTCGTTTTTTTAACACCAAAATCTAACCGTTGAAATGTCTCCCAGCCTTCATTAGTGTCTACAGGAGCGTTTCATCACTGAATTAAACAAATATGCTGTGCTCACAATCTAAAACTAGCAGGAAATGTGCTGGAAGCAGACTCAGGAAGCAGCACCAGGCATGTGATGCGTCAATCAACAACCTACAAATGTGAGAAAATGGGGCGGCGCTTTTTACCCGTCAATACATGAAGATTTAAAAGGAGTTTTCGAAGGTTTTCAGCTGTGTTTTATATTAGATTGTGGGTGTGAGACACTATTATATTACATTAATTGGACCCTCAGGGGCATAAAAAGACCATTTTTGTTCAAGATGTCTCCACTCTGCCAATGACACAATGCTTTGAATAGTGAGTCAGACATTATCGTGCACTTTGGAGTTGTTTGACAAAAGTGTTTAATGCATTAACAGTTATGATTTAATCTTGTTGCAATAAATTGCTGATTTGACCCAAAAGAATGTAATTTACTGATTGTGGTGCATGAAACACCAACAGGTTACTTGTCAACCAGATGGCAGCAGTGCATCATAACTTAGTGTTATTCGAGTCATCTGTTGAATATTCTTGTATCGTTTAATATCACAACTAGAGGCTCCTTATTGGCTTTTTTACAGATACCCTACACAATATCTTGACGCCTGAGAGCTTGTAACACAGGCTGTTTGATAGGTGATGTTTTGATTAATCACCTTATGTATGCAGATGACCTCATAGTTTTTAGCTCAAGTAGTGCAGGACTGCAACAGCTCCTAGATGTTAGTACCGAGTATGGAAAGGAATATGATTTAAAATATAACTCGAGCAAAAGTGCTGTTCTAATCTACAGAACCAGGCTTAATTTTCCTGTGTTTAAGTTGTCCAGCAAAAGTCTTGCGGTCTGTGAAAAGATAAAATATCTTGGACACTTAATCACAGCCAACATGAGCGACGGTGATGAGATTTACAGGTAGTGCTGAAAGCTATATGTGCAAGCAAACACCATTGCACAGAAATTTAGCTGTTGTTCCACACCTGTTAAAGTGGCGTCATTTAAAGCATACTGAACACCACTATATACTGCACATCTGTGGTCATTCTATAAAAAGTCGCGCTTGCACAGGTTACAAGTGGCATACAATGATGCAATGAGAATCCTCCTCAAAATTCCTAGGGGAGGAAGTGCTTGTCAAATGTTTGTTTCTGTGAGAGTGTGCACATTTAAGGCATTTTTAAGAAATGTAATGTTCAAGTTTATGAGACGGCTGGAAGAATCTTCCAGTAGTATTATAGTTGCACTCTCAAATCCCACTGTGCGCTGCTCTCGTTATATGTCTAGGCTGAGAATGCACTGGCCAAAATGTTTGGGTAGATTTATCACAACTAGTTAATTTTGTTGTCCCTTACGCCCACTGCAGTTATATCCTGTGATTTTATATAGGATCTTATTGGTATTAATGTTAACTGGTATCTTTTCTTTTCTTGTGTTTTTCTTGTATTGTTTCTTTTATCTTTATGTTATTTTCTTTTAAAATGGACTTTAAGTCTGGCAATAAACACACACACACACGCACGCACGCACACACACACACAAACACACACACACAATAATGCCTGCTTTTTAATTCCCGATGCTGACCTGTGCTGTGTCCTCCTCTCGTATTAAAAAGAAAAACATTTCAGGTTACTAACATCACTTATCTCCTCCAATGCATGCTTAAACTTTTATTAAACTTTAGTTAATAATAGGAAAAGTGCCTTATTTATTTTGTGTCCAATAGCAGCGGAATCTCAATCTCCCAAAGTGTGACTCTGAGATATTTTTATTAGTTAGTAATTAAGGGTTGACAGATTTATTGGTTGGCCGATATTTACTGTTTTTTATATACCAGCATCAGCTGATATTTGTCCTTAGTGAAGCTGAATTAAAGTCAGGCACGTGCTCAGGTAGCTTGGTAATGTTGCAGAATTTAATTTTAATGTTTTTTTACGTTCACTAATAACATTTGCATAATAAATACTCTAAATTAACTTTATGTAGGTGTCTGACTTTAACACTGAGCAGTGCACAAAGTTAAGATTTAACAGTTAGTTAAACTATGTGGAAAAGGTCTAGATATCAGCCTATAAAATTCAGCAGTATCTTTGGTGTGTTCTTGCTGTGTTGACATTCTAATGCCATCTTTTAGTACTTTTTCTTTTTAGTTTGTTTTAGTTCAGCAGTATTTCAGCCATCGCCTGACCATGTCTCCTACAGATCAACATCTGCCGCAGCAATAGAAAAATCTATATCGGTCGACCTTTATTAGTAACGTATTTTTTATTTTTCGGCATATTGCAGCTACGGTGATAAAACATTTATTAAGATCTTGAGATAAGAAAAGCGAGTCTTGGGTGAAGACTCGTGTTTGTTTTATTGTTAGCGGGCTAGCTACACATAGCTCCGTGCTGTGAGGACAGCGCACGTTCACTACAGAGGGCACATTTCTACTAGTTTTGCCAAATAAACTAAAATATCTCAAAGCTTAACCTCAGAGCTGTTACATTTTGACATTTTAAGATGGAGAAGTAGCAAAAGAGTGTTATGTACAATATGTGAATATCAAAGTTGTGTCATTATAAGACTGAAAATCGATATTATTTTCTGACATCAAAGTTTTATGCTGATTTCGGACGATATTAACGTTAGACCGATAGTATTGTCCAACATCCCTAATAACAGCATATAATGCAGGGTTAGATACAATTTCAATGTACCCATTGGTCTCATAAGACTGATAATTACCCATCAGATAAAAGAATACTGAAGTTACAAAGTAATCCTTGAGTATTTGGAACAAAACTACACAATAAGGCAGTTAGTTGATACAAAGTACATTAGAGAAGTAAAACACATAACTCCCAAAAAATACAAACAAATATGTCTAAGCCTTATAATAAACAAAGTGACTGACCAATAAACACATAAGGAGAGTTTGAACTTTTCCTTAACCCTTTAAAAGTCTGTCAACATCAAAAGAGCGTCTGAAACTCACCTGCCCAGGTAACACTGCCACAGGGGTTTGTTCTGTGCGGCTAACTCAGAGTCCTTGGCTCCAAACATCTTAGCTAGCAGCTTCACCACCTGCAGCCTCTCGTCATTATCGTTGCTCTGCAGAGACGGGGTTTGAAGAGACAGACGGAGAGAGAAATGAAGCACCAAATGCGGCGGCGTCAATTGGACCGGCGCACCACACCATTAACGACTTCCATTCTCATAACACGCAATTACTGCAGTTTTATTAACGTTAGTCTTGTTTCCACAGCGAAGTCGGAATGACAGAAAAGAAAATGGGAAAAGAGGAAGAAGAAAAGAAACAATAAGAAAAGATGTGTGTGAGAGGGAAAAGGGGACAGTGAGCGTGTGCTGAGACGGTGAGATTTTATCACAGCTATTATTTTGTGGAGGCAGCAGTGATCTACGCTCCCTCTGAACAGTTAATGAGCATTATCCATCAGCAGGACACCGTTATGAGATGCTGCAGAGGGAACATAATGCTGAATGCTTTATCTTTGTTATATGAATCAACAAACCTGCAGAGAAAACGGACAAATGCAGTTCTGTGGGTAATGGCTCAGAGAATCCAGGTTATCTTGCAGCATGAATAAACTCACAAACCCGTTTCAGAACAAACGGCAGCGGCTTCAGTGTGCAGAAATTATGAAACTAAACTAGATTTCCTGTCTTCAACTAACATATATTAAATGTTAGATTCAGCTAAAGTGTAGGAAAATTTAAAATGTTTTGTTCAGTACCTTCAGTTTAAACTCCAGTTGCGGCAAAACAGAGAGCAGCAGGTGACTGTCTATGTTGTAAAGTTCCAAAATGAGGTCAAAGACGTGTTCAGACAGATCGCTGACAGATGTCTTTCCCAGCATCAGCACCTGGTTGAAGAACTGGTACAGAAACAGCAAAGAGAATAAATGTTACATAAAGCCAGAAACCAGGGTTCTCAATCTGAATAATTACTGCTCCAGTTCATTTCAAAGCCTGTGAGGAAGACCTAAATTTCACCAAAAAGCATGAACTCGTGTAAGGTGGATCGTAAAAATAAAAGACCTCTTTATTTATTTGTTTACAACTTATTCAGCTAATTATTTTTCATCGTCTACAAAAATTAAAATAAGGAAAACAAGGCAGAACACTTATTATCTTGTTTCCACGATTAAACAGCAAAAATATAAAAATGCTCTGACAGTAAAAAAATTCAGAATATTGTCACAGAACTTCTTACATTGGTGATGTAAGGCTCAATAGCTTGAGCGGTCCTTTTCAGCAGAGCTTTGGCCAGGTCGTAGGCTTGTTTATTCAAATTCTAAACAGAACAAACATAAACCACATTAGAGAGATGATGGTGAAGACGTTTATGTGCTGCACTCATTAAGCTAGAGCTGCTGTACCTCGTTTCACCTGCAAGGGTCTCACTGAATTACAAGTTTGGAAAATTATGACCAAATACACTTGAGGAGTTCTTTCACACGTCTTGTTTGTAAATACGGCTGCACTCAGTGATCGCCTCATCTATCTGCTCCACAGACGTACCTTGTGCGCAGGGACCAGGTTGACCAAGACAGTGTCCAGCAGCTCCTGTGAGACAGTGTCTCCCTCACAGATGATGGAGCTCATCAGGTCCACCATATGCATGTGCACCTTCTGGTTGTGGCCGTTGCTATGACAACAAGGCAAAAGAAGGTTACATTTTAAACATTAGTTACTGTTCTGGATATTTGGAAAGTATGTCGTTTTCCTTTTTCCAGGTCTGGGTGTGACCGCTCTACCACTGATCTATGGTTGCTCCTATATTAACTCCTGAATCCCATCATACTGCTTCAAAACCAGGACGCCCATCCCTCATTTTACCACATCAAACTCCTAATGTCAGTGGTGCCAGCTGGTGTTTTGCAGACATTTATGCTTTTCAAAGGCTGTAACTGGATTTTAAAACAAACAGGAATCACAGAAAGTCAATGTGACTGAAGGGGGTGTGTGAATACTTACTCATAACCATCTGCATTTCAGCAGGAGGCACCTTGATGTGCATCTGCCAAGTGTCACTTCCCACACACTAGCATAAGGAAGGCAATTACCTAAAGCTTCAGATGAAACTTCAATTGGAAAGCAGCCCTTTTCTTTTCCTCAAGCAGTAAAAAAAAAAAAAAAAAAAGAAGAAGTGCAGTATTGACACAATCTGGACACACACAACCACAATTTTCCTCTACTGGCAGTGGGCCAAATTCTGTGCTGCAGAATTCAGCCCTCAAGGTTGGATTCAGCCGAGTGAAACTGAGACGGGAGTTAGATGACAACAGAAGGGAGGAAAGAGGAACTTCAAAGTGAAACTACAGACCCAGCTACTGAGCTGTTCTAGAGCAAAAACATCTGGAGACACACACACGCGCGTGCACGCACGCACACACACACACCTGATGAAGGACTTACTTTATGACCTGGAAGAGCGTTCGGTAGAGCTGGGTGAAGATCTCGTTGCTATCTTCAAGCTCAAAGCAAATGTTGTAGGACTTGACCCAAGCTATGTTCTGGATGAAGAGCGGAGGGACGTTAGTGACCAAACGGTAGGATCGATGCAGCCATGTCTGCCTATTAGGTGGCTTTTCATAAACCCAACATTTCCTCTAAACAAAACAAGATGTAATTTAAACATAACTGACATTATTTACAGTCTTTAAATGCTGATTTCTGTTACAAATATGCAAATATTTAGACACTAAACCCAGATATATTCCTATTGGAGCAGTAGAAATGAATATACACTGTAAACCTTAAGGTTAAACAGTGAAAGAATAGGTTTGATTGATTTATTATATATTGCTGAAGGCAGCTACAGATGTAAATGTTAATTATATAGATTCAACACTACAAACAGCATCTCTTCAATAATACGTTTAATTCAGTAACCATAAAAAAGGGAAAATAAGTGAAATAAATGGTACAGCTAGAGCCTCACTGTTCAAGTGATTCTATAATAACTCATTTAAGACACAAGCTCTTTAATCACAATCTCAGTAATTATTCAATTACTAGATTGATTCTCCAGTGATTAAATTTGTCCTTTTGATGCCAACTCCCATAAATAAATCAAAAGAATGACATGAAGAATTAAAACAAACGGTCATAAAGCAGATTAACACAAAAAGCAAGCTAGAAAATGATAAAGAGCTGATTTAGAGTGATGTGTTTAAGGAATCTAAAACCAAACGAGCAACCCCAACACTCCTCAACAATCACACACCTCCAGCAGGTAGAAGTATCTGTTGAACTGTGCGCTCTTTGTGTCCTCCAGTCCTTTTAGCTGTCTCGTTATGAACATGAAAATGTCCTACAGACAGAATGGAACCAGTCAACATGTGTTTAAGAGCTCCAGATCAACTAGAGAATTAAAAATTAAAAAAAAAAAAAAAAAAAAGAACTTGTACCGACGCACCTTTAGTTTATCTGGAGAGGTGTAGGGCGCCTCCGGAGCGTAGATCCTGAATATATCCGCGAGACAACAAGCCACTAACAGACGCACATCTTTGTCTGGGTGTTTGAGAAAAAAGTCTGAAGCCAGGTGGAGCGCCAAGTTCAGATAAAGTTCCTTTTCTTCTTCAGAGTCTTGGTCCATGTCCATGAAGGTCTTCACAACCATCTGGGAATAAAAAGGTGGACATTTACCAGAGCAAAGAGTAAATCTGCAATGTTCTGAACTTAAACCACATCCAACAATGCTGATCCACCATCTGCAAAAGAAGACTAAGCTACCAGGCTGCAGCAGAGAGGGAGCGGGACACTAACCTTGAGCCGGCGCACCATTTCCTCTTTGGAGATTTTGTCAGAGATCTCCTTGACCCCCGGAGGGTAGGTCACCTTCCCATCTGTGGCTCGAGCTTTAGAGTGAGCCATCCTCCTTAGCTCTCACTGCCTATAGAGAGAGAACAGCACTATTGTTAGAGAACATAAAAGCCTATTGGCTTTGGTGCAACAAGAACAACAAAGAAACCAGATCATGTTTGAAATCTTTTTAAAATACCACAACTGAAAGATTTCTCACTCAGTACCAGCCCAAAAAGCTCCACTACCACAGCATCAGTCACATCACATCAAAAACAAGATTGTCAAAAGTCTACTGGCCACAAGGGATGCACCGGTACGATACTGGTATCGGTATTGGTGCCGATACAGATACTGATACCAGTATCGGTATTGGTAAAAGTTAACAGATACCAGTAAATGATACCAGTGCAGTTGCTTGAAAGTGACTTCACTGTAACTTGTCATTTCTGTTCACCTAATATTTTAGTTTTGTGATCACTTATATTACTTTTATATACCTCACAGTCTTTTCCTATTGAAAACAGAAGAAAATAAAACCTGTATTCCAATTCATTTTGCATTTTTTTGTGTGGTAGAAGTATCAAGTGGTATCGTTGCATCCCTACTAGCCACCACAGACTTCTAAATGTTTTGATTTAGATTTTAAAGAACTCTTCAGTGGTCAAGGATATCTAGAAGACTTTCAATTTTTTTTGTATGTGGAAATCGTCTGTTTTTGTTTCAAACTCATCTCCAGTCTACATTCTCTAAGCAACCAAACTCTCAACCTTTAAAACTGTGGAAAATCCTGGATAAGCTGTGATCAGAACAAGCAGCCGGCCAACATTTCAACTAATTCAGACGAAAGTCCTTTTCTAGAAAAGATCTGACAAAAGCACAAGACCACAAGTAGGGCAGACCCTTAAAATGCATTGTCAATACGAAGTCTTCTGCCAAACAGCTCTGCAGTAAACGCTTTATTTCAACGTAAACACAAAGCTAATCACCAAATGTCAAAAACAAGTTGATACAAAACACAAGAATGGTTCCTCCCTTGAGTTTGGCATCATTTAAACATATAAATCACCCAAAAAACAATGTAATGAACTACAGATTGACTGATTTTTTTTTAAATCATTGATATACGGATGTCACTGTCAGCTGATTGTCATGGCGTTATTAGGGATGCAAGAAAGTATTGATATAGCAATATATAGTGATATTTTTTCCAGCGATATTTTATCAATATTAAAAAGCTGTGTATCTAACGATTGGAAGAATTTACTTTTGGTGCATCTGAAACACTGACTGCTAGTTAGCAGCAGCGTACAATTGGCTTTGTTTCCACCATTGAAATGTAAATCCCTCTATCGTGGTTCAGGTACCTCATGTTACACATGTTAGGTATCAGTTTGGACTGGTTATTGAATATTCCTACAATAAATTGAGTAAAAAAAATGCTAACGTCTGACTGAACCGATACATATCGTATTGCCAGAATTTCACCAATACACATCCCTTGCGATTCCCCCGGAGGAGCTGGCCCAAGTGGCTGGGGAGAGGGAAGTCTGGGCCTCTCGACTTAGGCTACTGCCCCGTGACCCGACTCTGGATAAGCGGATAAAAATGGATGGATGGACATACACTTGGTACCAGGGCAGCCTAGGTTGCAGGTCGATGATAGACTTTGTAGTCATATCATCTGACCTGCGGCCGTATGTTTTGGACACCCGAGTGAAGAGAGGAGCGGAGCTGTCAACTGATCACCACCTGGTGGTGAGTTGGATCAGATGGCAGGGGAAGATGCTGCGTAGACCTGGCAGACCCAAACGCATAGTGAGGGTCTGCTGGGAACGCCTGGCAGAAGAACCTGTCAAGACGGCCTTCAACTCCCACCTCCGGCAGAGCTTTGACCGTGTCCCGAGAGCAGTGGGGGACATTGACTCAGAGTGGGCCTTGTTCCACTCTGCGATTGTTGAGGCGGCTGTTGCTAGCTGTGGTCAAAAGGTGGACGGTACCAGTCGTGGTGGCAACCCCCGTACCAGCTGGTGGACACCAGAGGTTCGGGGAGCCGTCAGGCTGAAGAAAGAGGCCTACAGGGTGTGGCTGGTCTGTGGGTCTCCGGAGGCAAGAGACAGGTACCAGATAACCAAGCGGGGTGCAGCGGTGGCAGTTGCCGAGGAAAAATCTCGGGAATGGGAGGAGTTTGGTGAGGCCATGGAGAAAGACTATCGATCGGCTTCAAAGAGGTTCTGGCAAACTGTCCGGCACCTCAGCAGAGGAAGGCAGCAACTCGCTCACACGGTTTACAGTGGGGATGGGGAGCTGCTGACGTCAACTGGGGCTGTAGTTGAACGGTGGAAGGAATACTTTGAGGAGCTCCTCAATCCCACCTATGTGCATTCCGAGGGGGAACCAGAGTCGTCCCAATCCTCACCTATGGTCATGAGCTTTGGGTAATGACCGAAAGAATGGGATTGCGGATACAAGCGGCCGAAATTAGGGTAGGGTGGCCGGGCTCAGCCTTAAACCTGATTCATACTTCTCTGTCTGCGTCAGTGCAGAGACACACAACGTCCTTGCGGGCCTGCTGGAGAGTTCCGCAAGGATGGACAGAGTCGAGCTCTCTTTTCTAAACATCCATCAGTCGAGACAGACAACGCAAGCTTGTGATTGGTCAGGACGCCGCTATCATCTAAACCGCCGCCATTGCGCCCTCAAAAACATAAAGAGAGCCGAGGATAACTAGCGGCAGGCACGGAGCAGCTTGAAGAATACCTCGCGAAAAAACTAAAAACATGAACGTTTAATTCCCCCGTGACTGGAGGAGTGAAAAGATGCGCTGCAAGTGTTTTATTTGTGGAAGGAAATGACAGGAAACGTGGGATTAAGAGGTGGCGAGCGCATGAAGAGGTGGAGGAGGATGAGACAAATTTGTCTGTGTTAAAAAGTCTCTTATATACAAATAAATAAATAAATAAACAATATAAACACACCATCTTGGACCGATACATGACAGAATACCACAGAACAGCGCTATGCCCTCTGTTGTCCTGCCAGGAAATTGCTTTGCAACACTCCCCAGGAGACGGAGGAGTATGAGAGCAAAACGCTTCCGTCAATCCGCGCGTGTCTGTTCCTTGCGGAGCTGACGGAGAAGCATGAATCAGGCTTTAGAGATAGGGTGAGGAGCTCAGACATTCCGGAGGGACTCAGAGTAGAACCGCTGCTCCTCTGGATCGAAAGGAGTCAGTTGAGGTGGTTTGGGCATCTGGTCAGGATGCCTCCTGGACGCCTCCCTGGGGAGGTGTTTCGTGCATGTGCTGGTGGCAAGAGGCCCCCGGGCCGACCCAGGACACGTTGGAGAGGTTGCATCTCCAGTCTGCTCCGGGAACGCCTTGGGGTCCTGCTGGAGGAGCTGGTGGAGATGGCCGAGGAGAGGACGGTCTGGAGCTCCCTAGTTGGGATGCTGCCCCCGTGACCCGTACCCGAATAAGCGGAGGAAGACGACGACGACGGGTCACGCAGATGTGTCATGAGATTTGAAGCGTAGCTACCCATCGCAGACACTTTTTCCTGCACATGCTGCAAACAGGATAGCCGTCTTCTTTCAACAGTCCGTCGGCATTCTTCAAATATCCAAAAAATGCCCATACTTCCCACTTTGTTTTCTTTGAGCGATAATAAATGTCCTGGGTGCTGCCATCTCCTCCTTTGGCTACTATTTCAGCTTTAGCTTCAATCAATTTCCCTCTCGGATTAATAAAAGTATTTTTGAATTGAATTGAATTCAAGAAAGTTTTGGTTGTAAACAACAAAGTGCGCATGTGCCACCGGCAACTTCAGCAGATGATACGGTGGCTGGTAAGGGTCACCGCACCTACACCGCAGCCACTGTAATCCACCGAGATAATACATTTTTTTTATAAACAAGACGGTTATTATTATTGTCAACTTTTTTTTACCGGGGTTTACCGCTACACCGGTTACCGTGACAACCCTACTTCACAGTAAACAAATGCCTGTCCCAAAAATAAGTATACACCCTGAGCCGATGTTACCCTTGTGCAAGAATCTACCAGCACCAGAAATGCTCAAGGCGCATGTGCAAACATGGCTCGCCAGCTATTTCCCTATTAACACATGTCCAGTTTAATTTCTACACTTTTTTTCTCTCACACAATAACAAGGATTGTCGAGAAAGCATGTTTGCCGTGGCTATGTCAAATTATACTGATCACAAAACATGTATTTACTTTCTTTTGTTTTCCTCCGCCACTCTCATAAATACCCGTGTCCTCCTGCAGCAATCCCAAGGGACAACAGACATCAATAACAACACAATAAAAAGTCTGACATATTGTGTAAGAACTGCTATTTTTAGCACGTTTTTAGGTCTGACGTGTTGCTACCAGACACACAGTGTGAGCTGAAACTGAGTGCTACAAACAAAAAAGTTGCATGGTGTCCGCAGAATACATGGCGGACCTCCGAGTCCGCTTGCAGAAGTGACATTTACATATGGATGTTTCCTGGTCAGGTGCTGCAGCATCGAGGATGTGATGTCGTGGTAGGCTAAATCCATGTTACAGTATTTACACTGGACTACGTTTTCCGCCTTACGAAGTGAAAAATTGTCCTACACCTTTGACATTTTCTGTCTTTTTCGCACTCCGCCGGGGTCCACTTTGTCCGCCATGGCTTAAGAGAAAGTTAAGTTACATTCGCTACTCACGTGTGCATTCAGTGCAGTGTGTATGTGCGTCACTTATTTCGGTCTGGGTGAAACATGATCCTGGGCGATTGCAAAGCTATGAATTAATTAAACATGAATTAAACAAAGCCTCAAGGCAGAGAATTTGACTCGAGGCTTTTTTGTACTTGAATTATTCGAGGTACTCGAGGAATCGTTTCAGCCCTAGATGTCACATGCACAAATATATCGCCCATCGTTATTTATTGAACCGACGATTGGCGGTGGGAAAAATTATACAAATCGCTCAACCCTAAAGCAGATCACCCTCAGGGAAATCAGATCCCATCCAGAGGTCATACACATGCACCAACTTTGTTTATGACCTTGTGATGCAGCAAAAGCCCTTTCTTATTACATTCTGCAGAAGAATCTGTTGCTTTGCAAGAGCTGCCACGAGGGGTTGTGCCACTTAATCAGGGCCTGAAATTCACTGCGGGATTGCGGGTATTGCGCGTTATATAGTTGCTTCTCGCAAATCCAGTTTTATAATGCGGGAAAGTCCCGCACAGCCTGCAGCGAATGTGGACGTTTGTATCGGAGCCATTAAAATCCCACAACATCGAACCCGTTCTTCATCTTGGTGATTGGCGGCGCGCTGGATTTTTTTTTCTCTCCACTTATCAAAATACGAGCTCAGTCCCTTGCTAGCAGCAAAGCAGTGCTTCGGTTGTCGGATTTAACGCCTGCATGCAGACATGGACCGCTGGTTAAAACGGAAATCTAACAACGAAGGGGAACCTGCTCCCAAAAAAACTGTACAAGAAATCCCCAGCACGGAAGGCAGCGAGGGAGGAGGCGTTGGAGGCAGGGCGGGTGGCAGCGCCGATTCCAGCGATGCTGTGAATGAGACGGATCCTCCGGACTTTCAAAAAGGTAGTGCCACTGAACGTAACGTTAGCAAGCAGCCTAAAGATAAGTTTCAGGCTAACTGGCTCAGACTGTATCCCTGGCTTGAAAATAACAATGGTGAAATGAACTGCTCCATTTGTAAGATGTACGGCGCTGTGCCTTTTGCAAGTCGATGCTACAAAACATCAACTTTACGTCGTCACGCTGATGGTGTGTCTCACACTGCAGCAATAAAAAGAAAACGTGAGGCGGATTCAGCTAAAAGTGTAATGACCAAAGCTATCGAAGATGCACATTTACAGTCTGCTGCAGAAATGAAGGGGCTCCTGAAAACTGCATATTTTATTGCAAAAAATGAAATGGCAAAAGCTAAATTTTGCCATGTGGTTAAATTCCTGAAAGAAATGGAGTGTCCTGCTTTCAAAAAACTTACAGAAACATCAAGCTATGGTAGCTACATCAATGAAAAAGGACTGTCAGAAATGCAGCAAGCTATTGCAAGCACACTTGTGGAAGATATTGACAAAGCTGTTGAAAGAAGTCCCGTGTTTTCATTAATATTGGATGAATCTACTGACATTAGTAACACCAAACGACTGATTATCTATGTCAGGTTCATAGATGACAACAAGGTCAAAACAAAACTGATAAGGAATTCTGAAATTGCTGATGGAAGAGCAGACACTATTGTTGAAGATGTAAAACAGCTATTGACAGAAAAAAAACTGGATGGAAAAAAACTTGCTGCAGTTTGCACTGATGGAGCTGCTGTAATGACAGGATGCAGACAAGGAGTTATTAAAAAGCTCAGAGAGCTATACAACCCAGACCTGGTAGGAATCCACTGTACGGCTCATCGTCTCGCACTTGCTGCCAGTGATGCAGCCAACTCTGTGCCACAGGTGAAACGGTTTCAGCAGGATTTGAGATCAATTTTTATTTTTTTCAGTAATTCTGCTGTCAGAAGCAACAAGCTGCATGAATTGCAGAAACAGCTGGATGAACCCCAACTGAAGTTCACCCAGCCGCATGCAGTAAGGTGGCTGTCAATTCACAATGCAGTGTCGGTAGTGTGTAGATCACTGAAATCCCTGAGAGATGTCCTGGAGCACATGGCTTCCTCTAATGCACAAGATGCTGACAAAGCTAAAGGTCTGCTACTAGCTGTGAGACAGTTTAACTTTGTGGCTCTTTGTCACATGATGAAGGACGTACTGATGCATGTAGTCCTTCTCTCAAAACATTTTCAAAGAGAAGATCTGGACTTCTCCACAGCACAGCCAATGGTTGAAAGTACCAAAGAAGCCCTGAAGGAAATAATCGTCCACCCTGGCCCTGCAGAAACTGAATTCTTCAGCTCTCTTGATGGAAACAAGTTTAAAGGAGACAAAATTTTTGACTGCCACACCCAAAAACCAGCCTTTGATGACATGAAGAGCAGGTACGTGGGATCTTTAATAACAGAGATTGAGAGAAGATTCCCCTGTGAGACACTGGATGTTCTGTCATGGTTTACGATTTTGGAGCCAAAAAAAAGCCATTATGGCAAAAAAGTCTGATAACTTTTCTCATTATGGCCTTGAAAAACTCGACAACCTTCTTGCACACTTCTCAAACTATGTAAGTGCAGTGGATGGACGCTCGGAGTTTGCCTTGCTGAAGCAAACTATGGTTTCCAGTGACTCGTACGCCTCATTGACCTTCCAGCAGTTTGCAGAGGCTGTTTTGAGTGACCATCGGGGTGTGTTCACTGAAATTGAGAAGCTCATTAAGATCGCTTTAGTCATCCCAATTGCCAGTGTGTCATGTGAACGCGGATTCAGCACACAAAACAGGATAAAAACAAGATTCAGAAATTCTCTGAATAACGCAAACCTCACCAATCTGATGCTGATTTCAGAGCTTGGCCCTCAGCAAGAGCAGTTTGATTTCAACAGAGCTTTCATCAAATGGAAAGAGATGAAGCAGAGGAGACAGAAGACAGAGAGGACAGAGGACCAAGCGGAGCGTGGGAGAACCCCGCTCCAAAACTAATTAGTACTGTGAGCTAACAGATACATTAATGTACATAGTTGCAATCGTGTTTGATGCCACATCAACGAAACTGTTTGTGTTAAAAGTTAAGTTAATGAAAATTCATCAGTTTGAGATAGAGGAATTCAGAGAAAGAAATCAGAGTAAGAAGCGAAGATGAAGACAACAGATAAAGAAGCACAAACAAGAGCAAAGATGCAGCCCAGAGAGTTGGACAACAAACTTCAGCAATGAAAATTGTTAAGATAATTTCTAATACCAGTGCAGCAAAAAGGAGCATTTTTATTTGATTTTTATACTTCAAAGTTATTACAATGGAGAAAGATGCAGTGTTAGAGGCCAAGAAAAAGACAACATTCGGACAAAAGAAAAGAAGGCCACAGATGCAGCTATGAGGACCACTAAGCAAGATTAAAAAAAGTTAATAAATGCATCAATCTGAGGTAAGAATACAACAATGTTAAGGCCTGTTGTTAATCCCACAAGTAGTTCCTGGAAAGTTTATTATTTTTTTAACTTCTGTGTGAGGAAAGAAATCAGGCAGAGGAGATGAAACAAAGAAAGGGACAAGAGCAACGAAGATGAGAATGCTGCAGGAGTCCAATGAAAGCTGCTTATAAACGTGATGTAAGGTATGATTAGTACAACATAAGACTGCACATTTGGTAATCACCCCCCCCCCCCCCATATATATAAATTCCCCCTGTACAGACATATGTGAAGGGGGAATTCCCCCCTGTTTTTAGAAGTGAATTTCAGGCCCTGCTTAATGTCCCTGCACCTGTAAGGTCACCTGGAGCATGCTCAACACTGAAAGACCAATTAAATGCATGACTATTACCAACAATGTAATTGTGTAATTAAGTTGTACATGACAGATCCTAAATGACATACTGGACCAATTAACAAATCACCTAAGCATATCATAAAGATTAATAATTAAAAACAACATTCTAGTGCTTTGTTCTAAGCGAAGATGACTAGGGAATTTATCCAGCATTTATTTTCTTACATATTGCAAAATAACACATAATTACTATTTCAAGTTTTTTTTATCTTTTGCATTACCCAACAAATATATGCATAAATGAAAATGCTTTCTAACCCAAAGTGAGGTTTATGTTGGAGTAAATATAGTGAAAATTTTTTAGTATTGGCTTTTTTTTCTTCCCATCATCTATCCATCCATTCTCTTCTATTTATCCGGGGTCGGGTCGTGGGGGCAGTAGTAGGGAGGCCCAGACTTCCCTCTCCTCCAGCTCCTCCGGGGGAATCCCAAGGCGCTCCTTGGCCAGTCGAGAGGCGTAGTCCCTCCAGCGTGTCTGGGGTCTTCTTTTAGGCCTCCTGCTGGTTGGATGTGACCAGAAAACCTCACCAGTGAGGCATCCAGGAGACATCCTAACAGATGCCCGAGCCACCTCAATTAGCTCCTATCAATGTAAGGCGCAGCAGATCTACTCCAAGTCCCTCCTGGATGACAACCCAAAGCTCATGACCATAGGTGAGGGTAGGAACGTAGATCGACCAGTAAATCGAGAGCTTCACCTTCCGGCTCAGCTCTCTCTTCACCACGAAAGACCGGCACAACACCCACATCCCTGCAGAAGCAGCACCAATCCATCTATTGATCTCCTACTCACTCCATCTTTCCCTCACTCGTGAACAAGACTCTTGAGATACTTAAACTCCCCCACTAGAGGCAGGAGCTCATCTTGACCCAAAGAAGGCATTCTACCCTTTTCCAACTTGGGATCATGGTCTCTGATTTAGAGGAGCAAATTCTCATACCAGCTGCTTCATACTCAACGTACTGTACAATTTGTTTTTCGGCTGACATCTTTATTAGGTTGAAATAATTATGACAAACTAAAACACTCTAAAGATAAGCATCATGTAAGCAGCTATAATACAAAAATCCCTACACTATATTGATTAGTAGAAAAGTAGTGATGCGATAAAATAATGCACTGAAATATTGCGATTTTGTGTTATGATACTGAATTCATATTCGAAAGCAGCACATCATTTATTTTTTGAGGATCTACAAGTAACAGTTCACTGTATTTACTAGGGCTGTAGCGAAGCCTCGATGACGTCGACGGCTCGATTCTAAAAATTCGTCGACGTCAGATCCGGTAGTCGACGCACCGCGCCCACTTGTTGCATCCCCAGGAGTTTGTAAATAGAGGTGGAATCTGCCTGTTTTTCCTCTAGTTCGCCCTCTTCTCCGCCTTCACTAACATCTCCGCCAAATACCGAAGACCCAGAACAACGTCCGTCCGCTACTAGGTTCATTTCCTGTTTTGCCCGCCTTCGTTTCCCGGCAACGGACAACAACTTCCGGGGTCAAATGCGCTGCTCCGTCTCTAGCAGATGCAGAAAATCACCGGGAGCGTTTCTCCCTTCATAAAGGAGCTTCTTTCAGACATTAGGAGAGCTGTTTTGGTGGTAGCAGTCTCTCCTCCGTGCTGGTCTGTTTGCTGGTTTATTTAAACTTGGCAACTTGAACTTAACGTTGGTAAAGCTACTGTTAGCATTTTCGCTAACAGCTTCTTGCGTTTGGATAAGCTGTTACGTTTTGGTTTAGAGTTCATCTTTTTTCAATCCAATCCAATTTATTTATAAAGCGCATTCACAAGGCATTACAACCAAACAAGGCGCTGTACACTAGAAATGTAAAAACAAGCGATATTTAAACATGTTGAACACATATAAAAATAATAATTTGTGGTGCAGATCTCCCTTTTATTACATTTAGAGTGTTGTGGGTTTTCGGTTTAGTTTAAAATATCACCTTGAGTTTGGTTTAACCACCCAATTTAGAGTTTGGAACTTTGGAGATTCTTATTTTGGTCCAGAACCAGTAATCTCTGCCCAGTGGGACATCCCTAGTTATCTGTACTTTTGTTTTAATTCCCCACAGGCAGAATTAGTTTTATTATTCCCAACCTGTGGATGGAAAGATTTGTTTTTTTTGTAGTTGTAAATAAACCTGATCATCATTTTAACTTTTAAATCCCACATTATTGTCCCTTCCTTTTTGCACACGAGCCAAACTCCCCAGGAAGAGTCGTAACACCACTCGCCTCACGCTCATAAGTGACCAAAACAAAGCAGCATGGAGACACTCCGTCTCCAACCACCTCTCAGGCAGCAGCCTGCACTCCCAAGTTCTACACGTCACCAGAACATAACCAACCAACACAATAAAAGCAGTGTTATACAAAATGGGAGGCCTGTAGTGTTTATTCTCTTACAGAAACAATTAATCAATTTTTTGGAGGAATTTATTAGAGATTTTTTGGTTTTTATTAACTGTGCAATAGAAAAATAATCATTAGATTAATTGTATAAATAGTCATTAGAATAGTCGACTATTCGATAAAATAATCGTCAGAATAATCGTTTTAAAAATAATCGTTTACCCCCAGCCCTAGTATTTACTCTTTTTTTGTGGTGCACTTCAAACTCCAACTGCAAGCTGGCAGTCATTTTTACCACCTTCAATACCAAGACCTCGCGATAACACTGGAAGTGTCTCGGGAGGTGTCTGATCTGAGTTTTCCGACTAAAGTCAGTCTGAAAATTTGCAAATATCATCCTGTAGTTAGTATTGCAGGGTCTCCCTTACATAGGCGTAGCCGTGGCGGCCCGCCACGGCTGAAATCCCACCGCCACGCCTACAAGATCCCAAGTTTTTTTTTGTGTGCTGTTTCCCGAAGAAGCAGCGGGAACTACTATGTTGTTGCTTGTGATCACAGCCGGCAGGCAGCAAGGAGGAGCAGGCAGGGCAAGGTGAAGTTACAGCATAAATTACTGAGTTTAAAATTAGAAAGGTAGCAGTGGATATAATGCTTTTTGGTTTACATGTTTCAATAGCATTAAGATAAATGAGTGTTGATGATCTTGACAGGGTTTCCTCCAGTGCTTACTAAGCCAGGTTTTCCTCCCCCCACCAGGCTAAGCATCACTTATTCATGTAAAATTTATTTATTTTTTCATGTCTGACTTTAACCGCATCTAATACTGTATTACGATGTGAGCGCAACAGCGACAACTTAAGATCGATGTGTGAGCAGCCTGAGAGGTCGGGTGTTTTCATCTGAACCCTTAAAACCTCCAACAGGCTACGCTGCACTATTGACGTGTTAGCGCGCGGCGCTAACAACTTAGCGACGTGACATGTCTCGGCGATATGGAAAGCCAGAACTGCCAAAATACGCCACTTTCCCAACCCGTCTAGTTTAGAGATGGCAAAAAAACGCTGTTTGATGTGTCAAGACGTCGTAAAATACGGCGAAAACTCTCCCAGAACGCCGTATTTGACGCCAGCCAGTGCCGTTCTTAACGGTTCCGTAGAACGCCGGAAAAAACGACGTTTTTTTCAGGACATTGAACGCCGTTTTTTGCGTCACCCTAATCCCAGATGTGTTCCCTGTGTGGGTGGCGTAAAAAACAGCATTTTGTACGGACATTGAACGCTGCTTTTTTTGCCGCTCTGTGACATAAAACGCCATTTATAACGCCACTTTGTGACAGTTTTCACGCGTTTAAAATTCAACTTTACTCTCATTTATGCAGAGCCCTCCCGATGGGTTTCTCCACTTAATTTAAACTCCAGTGACCCAATGAAAGAAGAGGAGGTTGAGGCAGCACTAATTCATCACAGATTCGCCGGGATGTAGAGGTTGCTGCAGACTACTGTTTTCTAATACAACTCTGCTCTATTTCAACTAATTTCACTGTATAGATAAGCCTTGAAATGTAGTAATATTATCAACAATGTGTCAACATTATTATTTTTTCTGTCCACCTGTAAAAGGCAGAAACGCAGTTTCAGTCAGACCTGATGATTACTTAAAAGTGTGGCCACTAGATGGTGCCACGTATCAGTCTGTCCTCGATTCGTAGCTCCTGAGTCCAGCTGGAACATCAGTGCTCTTTCTGTCCAAAACTCCCTTCTTCTTAAGCTCATCCACTTATTTACTATTGTTTTTTGTTTTGTTTGTTTTTTTACTATTATACTTGTCTTACAGGAGCTTCTGAAGATGTTCTGTCTTGCTTCTCCATCATCACTCTCCAGATCCTCAGACCAGCCACTCCAGAACCTTCCCAGATCCAAGATGAGAGCACTTTAATAAAAGTTTGAAACTTTTGCTTTTCTTTATCCAGCTCTCAGAGAGTACAGACGCTTTTTTCTTCAGCTCCCTTATCTGCTTCCCCAAGGCTCTCTGTCCTGTCTGCCTACAGAGCACTTCTCTGCATTTCTCCTGAAATCACTACTTCTTTTTTGGAAATGGACTTAATTAACTGGTCATTCAATGCGATTGATAAGATTTTTTCTACAATGAGAACGGAGAAGGGGGCTTCCACCTGTCCCGAGGGGACATTCGCAGCGGGATATGCACTCGATTCTTGGGAGGTCTGGCGAATCGTGTGCCTCTCTCAGTTGTCCATCGAGGACGTGGACGATTTGTGGATATTCGGCCTGATGATCACTGGATTTCTTCTGATTGGAGTGGGAGGATATCTGGTTTTCTGGAAATTTGGGAAGACGGGAGCGATTGGAGTGCGACCCGCACCCACGGAATGTGCTGCCCGTGCGGTGACCTCACAGACTGGGACGTTACTCGAGGTGAACCGTAAGCTGGACAATGTCCTCGCGGCGTTGCCTGTGTTAGTGCGCAAGATGGATGTCATCTCGAAGAGGGTCGCCGGACGGTGTGGGGATGTTTAGAACGTATAATTGGCTTCACTGGTGGACATGAATGATCACTTATAGACTCCAAGGCAGGGAGGGAAATTATCTCTGCCTGCCCTAAACAAAGTTTTGTTTATCCTTATCTGACGCCAAGGCTGCCATCAACACACCCCCACGAAAGGAGGAATGCTGACAGATGCTGTGTCCCGACCTTCCCCCCCTGCCTTCAGATTGTGACTTCTGCTTTGAGGTCAGAAACCTGCAGGAAACTCAATGTGCTCTCTGTCCCTCATTCCTCCCTCCCACCTGTTTGTCTGCAGCTGGCTGAGCGCCATAAGGGCAGCTCCCGTTGGAGGATTCAGGATCCCGCCCAACCCCGCCTCCCCATCGGACTCTGATGTTTTGTATCTGTGATGTTCGTGCTTCTATGTTGAGGAGGTTTTTTTTGTATAATAGAGTTACTCCCCGCTGGATCTAACTCTGCTATGCCATTTTTTTTTTACCTTACCCCAATTATCCTCATGTAACACCCTTTTCATCTAATGAAATGAGCGCCGTCCTGGCTGCTCTCGTGACTGCCTGTACCTGTTTTCGTCTACATGTGTATGTGTTTAACCTTGGTCAGGTTGTGTTGCGGGGTCAAGTTCCTATGCTCTGGGTCGCTGGAGCGCTGGCAATAAAGCTTATTCTGACTCTGAAACATGCCTGCTTGTTGTTCTCCTATAGAAGCCTTAAACTAGAATTTGCTAATGAGCTTTCTTGGCTAAAATATGCTCTTGAATGTTTTTATTTACATAAAAATTTCAAGAAAAATGTTTTTCATTGCTGCTTCACCAAGACATGACTCTGAAAATATCCTCATGATCCTGAAACGCTGGTTAAAACAAATTACTTTCAACCTCTTACAAAACAAACGTGTCTGTTGATGATTATGCCCACTACAATACTGAAGCGCCTGCATACTTGCTACCGATTCGCTAACTTTCTGTAATATTTTGATATTTAAAGTAGAAAATATGAACTGCTGTAACACAAATTTCAAATGTTCTAGATGAGCACTAGTTTCTAATCAACTAATCATTATTTCTGTGATTAGTCAGCTTTTTTTCTTTTCAATAAGCACATGGAAAAATTACAATTATCTTACTGAAAAAATGGTTTAACAGTGTTGCACATGTATAATAATCTGCACTGGTTTTGACAGTTATGGCATTCTTCAAACTATAATAATAAAATAAAGTGAAAAGATATTTACAATTGATTACTTCAAGTTCCTACTCAGGGGTGGACCGTTAAAGCGCCCGAGCGCCAATGGCGCTAAATTTTCTCGTCGGGCGGTAAATACTTGACGACTTACCGCCCGGGTGGCGCCCAAGCTTTATTTGTCATTTACACACCGGCTTTCGCCTATGGCCCCGCCCTGTAGGAAGCCGCAGTTTTCGTTTCGCGCGCGTGAACCTGCGCGCCTCTAGCCACCTACTGCACTTGTACGATCCGTGCACGTACTGCACGATTAGTTATAGTCACGTGAACTATAAGTTCACTATTAAAGACGGAAGTGGAACCACGCTAGAAACACACAAGCACGCAGGAAGATCGCACCACCACAGGGATGGGATTTCTTGATGAAATCTCCGGCAAAACGCTTTAAAACTGGTTAAGAGAAGCGAGACAGTTCGAAACGGTATGAAGCAGAGACGCGTGTGCGTAGGTAAAATGATTCTTGGCGGTTTAAAGAAGATGGGAGGCGCAGAGAATGGCCGTGTTCGAGTTGAGCAGCGCCTCGCCTGGAAAACAGACGAGAGCAGACGGAAGCAGCAGGGGGAGTGGCTGAAAGCCGGCGTTTCGCCGGGGACACACCGGCAGCGGAAGCGCCCGAAGCGAATCGCTCACGAAGTCCGGACGCTCCTCAGTTCAGATCAGACGCGCCCCATTCGAGGCGCGCCTCGGCTCCGCTGTGGTTTTTCTTTTAACTACCTGGTGTCCTCAATTTCCTCAGCTCTTTTCCTCTACGTGTGTGTGTGTGTGTGTGTGTGTGTGTGTGTGTGTGTGTGTGTGTGTGTGTGTGTGTGTGTGTGTGTGTGTGTGTGTGAGGAGAGGAGAGGAGAGGAGAGGAGAGGAGAGGAGAGGAGAGGAGAGAGACTATGGTGTGAAACAGTTGTTTCTGCCAGTTGAATCTCTTGGACTTCCCTGTATGTGTAGCTCGGGGGTGACTATGGATGAAGATATTGCGTTAGCGTTCACACTTGTTCAATTTTCAATTTTAATTCTGGTGCCTGTTAGCAGCTGAAACACATCCTCACGTGCTTGTGGATGTCATATATTGTATATGAAAACATGACTGTAATAATAAGTAAAGGTTAGCAGCTGTAGGTTTAGTGTGCTCATAGGAAACGTGACAAAAGAAAACAAAACACATTTCTCTATGGCCTATATTGTTGTCATCATCAACGTTACATGATTTACAGAATACATGTGACCAACTAACATTTCATGTTCTACCACCGGATGTTTGGATCAAAATATGAACCAATCAGATCTTAGATCAGGTGAGAGCCAGGTGTTTCCCGTCATCCCCTAGGTTTTGCAGCCGGTGGAGAGCAACTGCAGCGGCTTGGCTCCAAAATCTGCGGCCGCCTTGATCTCACGAGGTTATCGTTGCCTACGTATGCATGACGTCAGAGCAAGTCGACGTCAATTCCGACACAAATCTAACCGGCATGCACCGCTCGCCGATCACCGCTGGTCTAATCTGCGCAGAACTAGCTCATCTCGAACACAGTCAATGGCTCGAATACAGCAAAGCGGAGTTGGTGATGTACTGAGTTGTATGCCGGAAGTATGCGATGCCAAAATCGTGTTTTGTTGAGGGAACAAACAAATTCAAACTTGAATACGTTATTATGTTTGTGAATGTGTACAAAATAAAGGTTTATTACATTTAAAACGGTTCAGTTGTTATTTTGACTCATTTTGGCAGCTGACCAGCGGGGCCGGTAGATTCTTGGCAGGGCCGGTAAATATTCAGAGTTACCGGCCCGGCTGGCCGGTTGGTTTTGAAGTTAATGTCCACCCCTGCTACTATTTACATTTTATGCATCGATACTGTAAATGGCTGTTTCACTAGATTCCTGTCAATACACACACCCATAGAAAAGTAGATATCACTTTTTAAAACACAGAATTTAATTTCCATGTTTTACTTATTTTACACTAAATTTGTGCCTCTGCTATCATATCAGTATTAGAGTAGTGACGATACTAAAATTTCAAACTCGATTCGATACTGGGGGAAAAACTAGATACTCAATTTCGATACTATTTAAAAACACCAATTTATTGAACAAGTTTAGTCAAAACATAACATTCCTCAATTTATATTGCAAAAATTAAATGTTAAGAATTAAGTGTATAAAGTGCTTAAACCACCACGATAAGGTGACGGTTCAAGGAGGAGTTTGAGTGCCCTAATGATCCTAGGAGCTATGTTGTCTGGGGCACTTAGTGCCCCTGGTAGGGTCTCACATGACAAATTGGTCTTAGGTGAAGGGTGAGACAAAGAACGGTTCGAAGGATCTTTCATGGCGGTTAAAACGAAGAGTCGGAGTACCCGGCCCGGAGGGTTACCGGGGTCCCACCCTGGAGCCAGGCCTGGGGTTGGGGCCCGTGAGCGAGCGCCTGGTGGCCGGGCTTTCGCCCATGGGGCCCGGCCGGGCCCAGCCCGAACCGGATACATGGGCTCGTCCAACTGTGGACCCACCACCCGCAGGAGGAACATGAAGGGTCCGGTGCAATGTGAATCGGGTGGCAGACCAAGGCGGGAGCCTTGGCGGTCCAATCCCCGGACAAGAAAACTAGTTTTTGGGACATGGAACGTCACCTCGCTGGCGGGGAAGGAGCCGGAGCTTGTGGCAGAGGTTGAGCGGTACCGGCTAGATATAGTCGGACTCACCTCGACACATTGCATTGGCTCTGGAACCCGAGACCTGGAGAGGGGTTGGTCACTCTACTTTGCTGGAGTTGCTCCGGGTGAGAGGCGGAGGGCTGGGGTTGGCTTTTTGTTAGCCCCGAGACTCTCTGCCTGTGTGTTGGGGTTTACCCCGGGGGACAAGAGGATAGCTTCCTTGCGCCTTCGGGTCGGGGAACGGGTCCTGACTGTTGTTTGTGCTTATGGGCCAAATATCAGTTCAGAGTACCCACCCTTTTTGGAGTCCCTGGGACGAGTGCTAGATAGTGCTCCATCAGGGGACTCCATTGTCCTGCTGGGGGACTTCAATGCTCACGTGGGCAATGACAGCTTGACCTGGAGGGGTGTGATTGGGAGGAACGGCCCACCTGATCAGAACTCGAGCGGTGTTTTGTTATTGGACTTCTGTGCAAGCCGCAGTTTGGCCATAACGAACACCATGTTCGAACATAAGGATGCCCACCGGTACACTTGGTACCAGGGCAGCCTAGGTCACAGGTCGATGATAGATTTTGTAGTCGTATCATCTGACCTGCGGCCGTATGTTTTGGACACCCGAGTGAAGAGAGGGGCGGAGCTGTCAACTGATCACCACCTGGTGGTGAGTTGGATCAGATGGCAAGGGAACATGCCGCGTAGACCTGGCAGACCCAAACGCATAGTGAGGGTCTGCTGGGAACGCCTGGCAGAAGAACCTGTCAAGACGGTCTTCAACTCCCACCTCCGGCAGAGCTTTGACCACGTCCCGAGAGCAGTGGGGGACATTGAGTCCGAGTGGGCCTTGTTCCACTCTGCGATTGTCGAGGCGGCTATTGCTAGCTGTGGTCGTAAGGTGGCCGGTGCCAGTCGTGGTGGCAACCCCCGTACCCGCTGGTGGACACCAGAGGTTCGGGGAGCCGTCAGGCTGAAGAAGGAGGCCTACAGGGCGTGGCTGGTCTGTGGGTCTCCGGAGGCAGCAGACAGGTACCGGATAGCCAAGCGGGGTGCAGCAGTGGCAGTTGCCGAGGCAAAATCTCGGGCGTGGGAGGAGTTTGGTGAGGCCATGGAGAAAGACTATCGATCGGCTCCAAAGAGGTTCTGGCAAACTGTCCGGCGCCTCAGGAGAGGAAGGCAGCAACTCGCTCACACTGTTTACAGTGGGGATGGGGAGCTGCTGACGTCAACTGAGGCTATAGTTGGACGGTGGAAGGAATACTTTGAGGAGCTCCTCAATCCCACCAATGCGCATTCCGAGGAGGAACCAGAGCTGGGAGGCCTGGGGATGGACTGTCCGATCTCGGGGGCAGAAGTTGCTGAGGTAGTCAAACAACTACACAGCGGCGGAGCCCCGGGGGCGGATGAGGTTCGTCCTGGGTATCTCAAGGCTATGGATGTTGTAGGGCTGTCATGGTTGACACGTCTCTACAACATTGCGTGGTCATCGGGGGCAGTTCCTAGGGAGTGGCAGACCGGGGTGGTGGTCCCCATCTTTAAGAAGGGTGACCTGAGGGTGTGTTCCAACTATAGGGGGATCACACTCCTCAGCCTCCCTGGAAAGGTCTACTCCAAGGTACTGGAGAGGAGGGTCCGATCGATAGTTGAATCTCAGATAGAGGAGGAGCAATGTGGTTTTCGTCCTGGCCGTGGAACTGTGGACCAGCTCTATACCCTTGCAAGGGTGATGGAGGGGGCATGGGAGTTTGCCCAACCAATCCACATGTGCTTTGTGGATTTGGAGAAGGCTTATGACCGTGTCCCCAGGGGCACCCTGTGGGGGACGCTCCAGGAGTATGGGGTGGGTGGCTTTCTGTTAAGGGCCATTCAGTCCCTTTACCAGAGGAGCGTGAGTTTGGTCCGCATAGCCGGTAGTAAGTCGGACCTGTTCCCAGTGAGGGTTGGACTCCGCCAGGGCTGCCCTTTGTCACCGGTTCTGTTCATCACTTTTATGGACAGAATTTCTAGACGCAGCCGTGGTGTGGAGTGTGTCGAGTTTGGTGGCAGGAGAATCTCGTCTCTGCTTTTTGCGGATGATGTGGTCCTCCTAGCTTCATCCAGCTCTGACCTTCAGCTCTTGCTGGGTAGGTTCGCGGCCGAATGTGAAGCGGCTGGGATGAGGATCAGCACCTCCAAATCTGAGACCATGGTTCTCGACCGGAAAAGGGTGGCTTGCCACCTCCGGGTCGGGGGAGAGGTCCTACCTCAAGTGGAGGAGTTTAAGTATCTCGGGGTCTTGTTCACGAGTGAGGGTAGGAGGGATCGGGAGATCGACAGGCGGATTGGTTCGGCGTCTGCAGTGATGCGGACGCTGAGCCGATCTGTCGTGGGGAAGAGGGAGCTGAGCCAGAAAGCCAGGCTCTCGATTTACCGGTCGATCTACGTCCCAATCCTCACCTATGGTCATGAGCTTTGGGTAATGACCGAAAGAACGAGATCGCGGATACAAGCGGCCGAAATGAGTTTCCTCCGTAGGGTGGCCGGGCTCAGCCTTAGAGATAGGGTGAGGAGCTCGGACATTCGGGAGGGACTCGGAGTAGAACCGCTGCTCCTCCGGATCGAAAGGAGCCAGTTGAGGTGGTTTGGGCATCTGGTCAGGATGCCTCCTGGACGCCTCCCCGGGGAGGTGTTTCGGGCATGTCCTGCCGGCAGGAGGCCCCCGGGTCGACCCAGGACACGTTGGAGAGGTTACATCTCCAATCTGGTCCGGGAACGCCTTGGGGTCCTGCCGGAGGAGCTGGTGGACAAGGCCGGGGAGAGGACGGCCTGGAGCTCCCTAGTTGGGATGCTGCCCCCGCGACCCGGACCCGGATAAGCGGAGGAAGACGAGACGAGACGAGAGAAGTGCTTAAACCTTTCAAGTATCAGCATTTTTTAAAACGTGCATACAAAAACTGGCGAAAGTTAACACTTTAAATCATGAATTGTCTCACTATATATACACTATTTGCAGAGTGATGTTTTGCTGCTTAAACTCTGTTTAAGGTGCATTTTTGTCATAAGATGTAATGCCATATGTTTTTTCTGTACTCTTGAACAACTCTGTTGGTAGGGCTGTAGCGAAGCCTCGAGACGTCGACGGCTCGATTCTAAAAATTCGTCGACGTCAGATCCGGTAGTCGACGCACCGCGCCCACTTGTTGCATCCCCAGGAGTTTGTAAATAGAGGAGGAATCTGCCTGTTTTTCCTCTAGTTCGCCCTCTTCTCCGCCTTCACTAACATCTCCGCCAAATACCAAAGACCCGGAACAATGTCCGTCCGCTACTAGGTTCCTTTCGTGTTTTGCCCGCCTTCGTCTCCCGGCAACGGACAACAACTTCCGGGGTCAAATGCGCTGCTCCGTCTCTATCGCAGATGCAGAAAATCACCGGGAGCATTTCTCCCTTCATAAAGGAGCTTCTTTCAGACATTAGGAGAGCTGTTTTGGTGGTAGCAGTCTCTCCTCCATGCTGGTCTGTTTGCTGCTGGGTGTTTTTGGTTTATTTAAACTTGGTAACTTGAACATAACATTGGTAAAGCTACTGTTAGCATTTTCGCTAACAGCTTCTTGCGTTTGGATAAGCTGTTACGTTTTGGTTTAGAGTTGATCTTTTTGTGGTGCAGATCTCCCTTTTATTACATTTAGAGTGTTGTGGGTTTTCGGTTTAGTGTAAAATATCACCTTGAGTTTGGTTTAACCACCCAGTTTAGAGTTTGGAACTTTGGAGATTCTTATTTTGGTCCAGAACCCTGTAATCTCTGCCCAGTGGGACATCCCTAGTTATTTGTACTTTTGTTTTAATTCCCCACAGGCAGAATTAGTTTTATTACTCCCAACCTGTGGATGAAAAGATTTGTTTGTTTTTTTGTAGTTGTAAATAAACCTGATCATCATTTTAACTTTTAAATCCCACATTATTGTCCCTTCCTTTTTGCACACGAGCCAAACTCCCCAGGAAGAGTCGTAACATCACTCGCCTCACACACATAAATGACCAAAACAAAGCAGCATGGAGACACTCCGTCTCCAACCACCTCTCAGGCAGCAGCCTGCACTCCCAAGTTCTACACGTCACCAGAACGTAACCAACCAACACAATAAAAGCAGTGTTATACAAAATGGGAGGCCTGTAGTGTTTATTCTCTTACAGAAACAATTAATCAATTTTTTGGAGGAATTTATTAGAGATTTTTTGGTTTTTATTAACTGTGCAATAGAAAAATAATCATTAGATTAATTGTATAAATAGTCATTAGAATAGTCGACTATTCGAAAAAATAATCGTCAGAATAATCGTTTTAAAAATAATCGTTTACCCCCAGCCCTATCTGTTGGTCAATAAAGGGAGAAAACAAATTTCTCCACAGTAGGACAACAGATTGGCGCATGGCAGTGACGTCATTAAAAGCGCCGGTTAGAATAGCCGAGAGTCTGTTTACGCCTAGAAATCCCAGACCCGCTCCAAACGAACAGGGGAATCATGTTAATGATTCCTAACAAAACCTCTCGATATTGAGATGTTTTGGTGCAGATAATGTCTTATTTCGAGGCTGCACCATGGGTGCCTGTCCGCACCCGTTATATGGCTATACACTGTGCGATTCGCCACTGGATCTAAACACCCCAGGGAATCCAAGTAGCACCAAAGTTGTCAGCGTGAGTAAACAAACGTACTGCACGCTAGAAGTTAAGTCCGGGCTGCAATAAACGGGAGTTTTCCTTTAAGCATATAAGCGTGAATATACAACTACGTGTCGGACTTGGTATGCTAATTAAGTTGGGCTGTGAAGCGCCTCCCAAATTCGCTGCTGCCATTGTTAACAAAACTTGGATCGAAGACAACTTGCGTGGGAAATTGCAATGTAGCCATGCAGCGTCTTCTTCTTCTGTTTGTCTGGGAGGCGGAGGCTGCTTTACGGCATCTGGCTGTCGTGCGTGTCGGTGTACTTGAAGAAGGCTGTGTATATGTGAGACTCCATAATATCGATACCACAGGGATGGAATATCTAATTTAGATACCACTTTTAGTATCGATTTATACCGTAAATCCTCTAATAATAGCCTGTATTTAATTAACTGCCGGGTATCATATTTTGGCCGGTGTTGGAGTCGGCGGAGGTGAATAATGGCCGGTTTTTTAATGTGGCCGGGTGGAATGTGGTAAAAAGCAAGTACGGGGTGCGGTTGTGTCATCCGTCTCACCTTTGATTTGCCAGTGATAGAACATGAGGGTAACTTTAACCGTGCGGAGATGAAGAGGAGGCGAAAATTTGATATCAAGTTCAAAGAGAACGTGCTGATTATGCTGCAAAACACTCTGGGGAGCAGTAGCAGGGGTTGTATAAACTAGTCACTAGTCGACTTCACTGCTCTGTAGTGACTTTTTATGCCTGTCATCGACTAGTCGCCGTCACGTGATAATGACCGGCAAGATGCAGTCCACGGAAAAGACAGCAGCCTGCTGTCAGCAGGTGACAAGCTCCTGTGCGTCAGGAGGCAACGCGCTGTGCCAGAGCGTCGGTACTGACACCCGCCGTAAAACGGACATTTAACCAAATTGTGACATTTACCCTCTTGCAATTTAACCTTCCCCTCACCCCATCCTAACCTTAACCAGCTTGTGCATGCAAAGCTCTGATGGTTGACGCGCTCCAGACATCTGCGTCCTGAGCACGGCCACAGTAACATTATCAAATCAGGTGTCGCCACCTCAAAAACTAATTCAACAAGCAATCGATCAAGTCAGCTCATTTCCTTTTATGTTTTCTGTCTTTTATTCTTTTATTTGTGCCAGATGTGTTTCGGTGCTGTGGATCGGGGCACACCACCTGTTTTGTCCTCCGGTGATGCACCTAACTGATGTGGCCGGCGAGCACTCCGCTGTTTTTGCGGTCGGTAGATCTTTTAGAACTGCAGTTCAAAGGTAACTCATAAGGTGAATATGTATGAACCCAGGTAGCAGTTTTTCTTTAGGACTGAGAGGAGATGCAGGAAGATAATAAACAGGCAGGACAGAAAAATAGTCAAATAAAAACAAGTTAGTTTTTGTACCTGGTGGTTGCAACAAACAGACACCACTGAAGGTAATCAGAAGTGAGGAACAGAAAATGAAATAATTATTTTAATGTTTAGAGCAGCAGGAACTCCGAGAGGCTGCAGGCGCATCAGTGAGTTTGCGGCCGCTGCGCGGGGGAGTGGGGAAGAGGGCTGAAGCAGAAACTACCGCTGTTAAAAGAAATGTGTTTAACTTTGAAAATGTGGGCGCACTTTTAATTGTCAAAAACTTCAGCGAACCATTAGTTCATTTTGCTCAAATAGAAATTGAGGCCTGCCTCCAATTCTGGTCCTCCTTCCAATAAAGGCCTGGAGCTTGATGAGCTTGAGTCAAATACAGGCCCGGGCCTGTATTAGAGGATTTACGGTATCTGGGTATTGATTTTTTTGACAACACTAATCAGTATCATATCTAGGGCTGTAGCGAAGCCTCGATAACATGGACGGCTCGATTCTAAAAATTTGTCGATGTCAGATCCGGTAGTCGATGCACCACGCCCACTTGTTGCATCCCCAGGAGTTTGTAAATAGAGGTTTAATCTGTCTGTTTTTCCTTTAGTTCACCATCTTCTCCGCCTTCACTAACATCTCCACCAAATACCGAAGACCCGGAACAATGTCCGTCCGATACTAGATTCCTTTCCTGTTTTGCCTGCCTTCATCTCCCGGCAAAGGACAACAACTTCAGGGTTCAGATGCGCTGCTTCGTCTCTATCGTAGATGTAGAAAATCACCGGGAGCGTTCCTCCCTTCATAAAGGAGCTTCTTTCAGACATTAGGAGAGCTGTTTTTGTGGTAGCAGTCTCTCCTCCGTGCTGGTCTGTTTGGTAGGTATTTTTGGTTTATTTAAACTTGGTAACTTGAACTTAACGTTGGTAAAGCTACTGTTAGCATTTTCACTAATAGCTTCTCGCATTTAGATAAGCTGTTACGTTTTGGTTTAGAGTTAATCTTTTTGTGGCATAGATCTTCCTTTTATTACATTTAGAGTGTTGTGGGGTTTCGGTTTAGTTTAAAATATCACCTTGAGTTTGGTTTAACTGCCCAGTTTAGAGTTTGGACCTTTGGAGATCCTTATTTTGGTCTAGAACCCTGTAGTCTTTGCCCAGTGGGACATCCCAACTTATTTGTACTTTTGTTTTAATTCCCCACAGGCAGAATTAGTTTTATTACTCCCAACCTGTGGATGGAAAGATTTTTTTTTGTAGTTGTAAATAAACCTGATCATCATTTTAACTTTTAAATCCCGTGTTATTTTCCCTTCATTTTTGCACACAAGCCAAACTCCCCAGGAAGGGTTGTAACACCACTCACTTCACGCACATAAGTGACCAAAACAAAGCAGCATAGAGACACTCTGTCTCCAACCACCTCTCAGGCAGCAGCCTGCACTCCCAAGTTCTACACATCACCAGAACATAACCAACCAACACAATAAAAGCAGTGTTATACAAAATGGAAGGCCTGTAGTGTTTATTCTCTTACAGTAACAATTTATCAGTTTTTTGAGGAATTTATTAGATTTTTTGGTTTTTATTAACTGTGCAATAGAAAAATAATCATTAGATTAATTGTCTAAATAGTCATTAGAATAGTCGACTATTCGATAAAATAATCGTCAGAATAATAGTTTTAAAAATAATAGTTTACCCCCAGCAATCATATCAGTAGTACATATATAAAATAATAATCACCAGTCTGTGATAAACACACACACACACACACACACACACGAGAATCCATCACATGACCACAAACTATCAAAAACTGTTTTCTGAAAAGACAACATAATTGTTGCTGCAATAAATTGTTCAGCCTTTGTTCTTGCTAACTGTTCTCCCTTTTGTCTGGTACAAAGACCACTACAAATGATTTAACACTGAAAACAAACCTGAATTTAGGCACTGTACAGGTCAGACTGTGTTTTCACTTTGTTTAATGTTTATTTATCTACTTAAGAAGAAATGAGTTGTCAAATTTAAAGCCTGCATTATAAATGTATTCACGCATCATGACAGTTTTCTGTAGCATCGTTCAAGCTGCAGCAAACACACAAACACAAAGAACAAACACACTCAACATTGGCAGGTTGCCAGATCGTTTGGTTCTGACCTTCTTTTCCACCCCACAGCTGCTGCCAAATTTGAGGCCGTCCCTCCATCGCTGTACGACACTGACACAAGGAGAGCGATCAGCCAATCATGGCAGGCTATTTCCCAAACTCATGTGTGTGTTACCATCCATCAGGCAACATTCCACAAAAGCAGTAGTAAATAATAACAAGGGGGCTAGCTCTACCCCACACTACAGCTTGTCCATGGGCTGCTTTGAGCTCATTACTGGTTTATCACAGTTAAACACATTTACCTCCCTGTGGAGGGTTTCTATCCCACTGCTTCTGCTCTGCCAATTCTGGTCCTTTAAACACAGCTTCAAGCACAACTTTGAAGATCCAAAGAAATTCTCAGTTCCTAATCTGAACAACGACAGATCCGCCCTTCGGTTCGAACTCCAGGGATGATCTTTGGGGAGTGGGTAAGAGCCAACAACAAGAAGGAAGAGTGGACACCAGCTGGCTGCAAGGGTGAACTTAACGACCTCTGTTTGGGCACTCTCAACACGAAAGAAAACTAGCTAGCACTGTTAAAGAGATTGTATTTTCTTGAAATCAAACCAAGCTGAAATTATTTTCAAGGTTTATTTTCAAGAAGGTGCAACCCCCCAATCTAAACATGTGAAGGCTGTCCTAAACAACCACGAGCCAGAGAGGAAAGGTTAACATCAGTCCCACGTTTATACACATGTGATCATGTGGCCATAAATAAAATAGAATTAACCTACAACTCTACTGAATCACTGAATGCTTAATTAAAAAAAACCTATACACACACGCATATATATATATATACTGTTATTAAAAATAGATGGAGACACGTGGAAAACATGCAAGACCAATAACAGCTATAGCAAAATGACTCCTCACATCTTGTAGTTACATTTTATTTAATTGTAGAGTAGCACATAAGCACTGTTACTGTGCTTCATCTACATATAAGTGGACTGACAGAATTGTGCATTCAACACAGTCAGATCACAACAGACAAATAGGAAATAGTGGCAGTAATTGCACTTTTTTCCCCATTCAGAATGTAAAGTAAGGATAAATAGGCAGCTCTAAATAAAAAATTGCCTCCAAAACATTTTTTGAAGCTGTGGTTATATGGTATTTGACAACATCTAATAGCAAATCAAATGGTGTAAGTTACACATAAAAAAACATGACATTCTCTTTGCAGTAGATCTGTATACTCACTCTAGTTTACGGTGGTTTTTATGTAATCAAAATAATGTGTCATGGCCGTATTATCCCATTACCCACAGAGTGTTTTCCCTCCCGTGAATCACTGACAAACCTATAACGTTGATGATTAGCAGTCAAAAACACACAAAGCTGTAAGCGACTTTTAGTATATTATAATGCACTAATTTGATTACTAATGTCATCTTTTCGTGGTGATTTCTCCAAGCATCACCACACAACTCAATAACAATCCATATCGGGTCAGATCACTAAAAAGTAAGCGTGAGCAAAACCAGCTTTAAATTGAGATAAACCGAACATGCAGAAAGTGAATCGCTTTCACGATTACTAAAGGATAAACATCACGCTGTCCAACAACCATTTAGGACGCCAGTTTAACTAGAAAAGACAAAAATGCACCGTACTACATCGTCAGCATCGTCATATCTAAAAATGATGCTAACATGAGATTTAGCCTAATTTAAGGTTATTTGTGAGCGACAGGTTACGAATAGACAAGCGAACATTATGAATGAATGGAGAATACTGATTCACCACCGCAGCATTTAAAGAAGTACGGTCAGTATAATGCTTGACTGACGGTGGCTAACTCAGCTAGCCGGGGTTAGCATGCTCAAGGTAGCATTAGCAGCAGCAATCTCAGTGACAGAGGGCGGACAGATGGCAACGTTGCATGGAACAAAACAGCCCGGATAACAACCGTTACATGGTTCCTACAACCCCGAGCCGAGCCACACCACAAGTCTCGTCACTGCCTGTTCATTCCACTAGAGTCACCGAGCCTAACCAACGAGCTTATATTGTACTGGTCAACCGCGTTTTTGCGCCGCAGAACCAGGTTGAGCAGCGCGGTGGATCGAGCAAAGCAGCCGAGAACACAAGCGACCGAGGCGGGCTGCGCTCCGCCTTTTTAACCGTTTGGAACCAAACGTCTCTACGGGAAAATCCCAACACATACCGATTTATTCGCAGGAGCGATAGGAGATCCTGCCAGTTTAAAACAACGGGTGTGCTTGTTGGTGCCTTTTCTTACCTGTTACCGATGAATAGTGATAAATCGTGTCCTCCTCTGCAGCTCTCTTTCCCCTCCTAGCTCCAAAATGGCGCCAACATGCATAGATTCAGAGCCCATGGGTACAACCCATCCGTGAGTGAGCAGCGCCACCTATAGACGAGTCCACGCAAGTCGTTCTGCTTACATCATGTTTGAATTCAGATTTTTGTAAAATAAAACTGTTTATGAATGGTTTTATAAACAACTCAAACCTTACCTTGTTTAGTGTTTGGGTGTGTAAAAATGATGAAATATTTTATTGAATAAAAGCAACTGCACATTATTTAAATAAGAATACATAGTTTCCTAAAATGTTCAATAGTTTATTATATTTTTCATCAATCTGTTTATTTTTCAGGAGCGCAAAGATGAGCGAAAACCTAAAATTGCACAAAAGATTGTGTATAAATACACTAATAAACCATAGTAGTTTGCCTCGCCTCTGTCAGTGCGCCCCAGGGCAGCTGTGGCTACATTGTTGCTCATCCCCACCAGTGTGTGAATGGATGAACTGTAGTGTAAAGCGCTTTGAAGTCCTTACTGTGAGAGGCGCTATAAGTGCGGGTTGTTTATCATTTAGTTGAACCAAAGTTTTTTATTATTATTCTTTTGAATAAATATAGCTTCGGAAAACAAACACATGTTTTCATTGGTGCAATATATATGTTGCTACTGGTTATTTTCTAAAATCACATTTTAAAAATAACCCTTTATGCATCCTGTAACATTTGTTTTCCTTTTCATAAGTTTATTGGCTACTTCTATTATAATAAACATATGTTTTGTTATTGATTTTAATTTAATAAAAATTAATTTAGAATATTCTACAGAGATTCATTTTCCAACATATTTTCATTGTGTCAAATGGAAGGTGTTTTACAGATGGTTTTGTCTTTTTCATAGTTTTATGGACAGTGTGAACTATAGGGGGCGCTCCAATACAACGTTTCTGATTTACAGACATTTGAGCCTAAATCGAGGCTGCGCAGTGGTTAGAGCTGTTGCCTTGCAGCGAGAATGTCCTGGGTTCGCTTCCCGGCCTGGGATCTTTCTGCATGGAGTTTGAATGTTCTCCATGTGCACGCGTGGGTTCTCTCCGGGTACTCCGGCTTCCTCCCACAGTCCAAAAACATGACTGTTAGGTTAATTGGTCTGTCTAAATTGCCCCAGGTGTGAGTGTGTGTGTGTGTGCATGATTGTTTGCCCTATGTGTCTCTGTGTTGCCCTGCGATGGACTGGCTCTCTGTCCAGGGTGTACCCCGCCTGATTGCCGATTGCCCGCTGGAGATTCCCACCCCCTCCCCCGGCGACCCCACAAGGGCAAGCGGGTTCAGAAAATGAATGTATGAACCTACATCCTTTTGAAAATTTTTAATTACTTATGTCAGAATTACACAGATTTTGTAAAAGCTGCAAAAAGTTTAAAGGTTACCAATGAACATCAGAGACATATAATTTAAAAAAATATATCTGAAATTATTGTTAAATAATTACTAAATTATGTATTTTGTGTGTTTAATTAGAACCTGCACACCTGGGTGTCAATTAACCAATTAAAGTGGCTTGATGGTAACTGCATAAATTCTAAAAGGAGGTGCTTGGATCGGTTTCTTGGCTCTAGGATGGAGGGGTTCCTGCACACGTTTCCGCCCTATAACGCCTATGGGAACCCGGTGTGCGCTCCCCCGGCTCAGGGCAGCAGCTGGGGGAAGAGAGAGGGCCGCTTCATGATCCCTCCGGGCCTCAGCTACCTGGAGCTCTGCAAGACCATCCTGTCCCAAGTCAGTCCCGGCGCACACCCTCCTCCCCCAGCCAGAAAGGAAAACACCAAAGAGTGCGGCGTGCAGGTGAACGCCAAAGTGGATAAAATAGTCCAGTGTTCCTTGGGTCCCAAAACGCTGCTGGTCGACGAGCACCTCGAGAGTCCTGGTCAGGTCAAACCGGAGGAAAAGACGAAGCCCCACACGCCGCCGGTGAGCAACCTGCGCTTCCGGAGACCCGTGTCCATCTATTCGCCGGTGTTCGACCGCAGGGCTTTCATGAAAAGTCTCAGCGACGACTGTGAAAAAGAAGAGGCTGAAGCTTCAGAGCAAGACCAGTCTGAAGCAGAAACGGATCACAGTGGCGAGGACTTTGAAAGGGACCAGAAGACCACTTTCCACCGCTCCAACAAGGACTCCAACTTCCAGGTGAGTCGGTCTCTGATACAGGGCGTGTTAGGAATACACTGTAAAAAATAAAAACATTGTATTGCCAAGTGGGCTATAATCGCTTTCAATAATCAACTCTGATAGTAGCTTCAATGTCGAAACTTTGGTTCACTTTGTTAGCACTCCTTACTGAATTTGCTCCGGCCTTCCTCAATCATTAACGCTTTACCTGAACCCCGTTGTATTATGTTTGTAAGTGGATGAGTTAACTATTAAACACTGAAGCATTTAGGCACTTTACAATAAGAGCATAACCCTAGCCTAGAAATCTAGACAGACCATCAGGAGCTCAAGTCCCCCACCTCTCCAGTTGGTCCATGGGTCCTCGGAACAAAGAAAAATGTAATGGAAGGGAATGTATAAAAATTATTTTCTAATCTGCTTTGCCTTACACCCTGAATCACACATTTTATACTTAAATTTAAATGGAATATAATGATTTCAGCAATGTCTGTCACACAAATTGTGATAAACAAGCTTAGTAAGACTTTTAGTAATTTAGTTAATTAGTAAGACAACAAATTAGATATTGTGTGTCACCGCAAAATCTTTATTCCCTCAGCATAGCTGTTACCACATGGGCAGATTTAGTGGTTTTCTTCATGTTTAATGCTCCTTCATTTCTGGAAGAAGACTTCAAAGCTCACAAAATATTCTTCTACTCTTCTCCGTGTCTGGTTTGCTGTTAATTTGGTGAGACGAACATTTGAAGTCCTATCTTAAAACGCAAAGTACCTTTAGTCGCTAATCGAAAAATAAATGCTTTCTTGGCATCAATTTGTCTTTAAAATGTACAAACATCATATGTGAATTCCATGGTGCATTTAAAACAAGATCAGGAAATAACTTGACTTCGCTAAATCTCGGGCGCGGCGTGGCGCGTCCAACTTCGGTGTGCCCCAGGCTTTAGGCTCCCTACATACATGAATGGGAGTCGAGTCTTAAATCTGTAAGACTAGACTCAAACAAAAGGGACATAGATCAGTCAATTTTGCCAGATTTGTTCCTACATAAATCCAAAAAAATAAATGGCATTTTGTATTTTAGTTCCTGGAGCAGAGGTATGGATTTTTCCACTGTAAGAAGTGCAACATCCGGTGGGAGAGTGCTTATGTTTGGTGCATCTCTGGAACCAGTAAGGTAAATGCTCGTTTACATTCTCTAGAAAACGAAACGTTAACTCGCTGGTCATTTTATTAGGTACACCTTGCTACCTGGTTGGACTGCCTTTTGCCTTCAGAACTACCTTAATACCTGAGAATCAGTTGCTCCACTTCTCAGATTCTGGATTGGACTGAGATCAGTAATTCTAGTATATCAACAGTCTCTGAAATCTTCAGACTAGCTCGTCTGGCACACCTAAATGCATTTAGCTCCTTTCAAGGTGTACCTAATAGTGTTTGAGTGCATACAATCTCCGCATTTGCAAAAGATCGGAGTCCTTTTTATCCTCAGGTGTACTACAAGCAGCTCTGCCGGAAGTGCCAGGTGGGGTTTAACCCCTACAGGGTGGAGTCTATCCTCTGCAAGGTACGTCAGCCAAACCTGTGATGCATCTCGACTTCATGTGATTAAATTTGGCCTCTTATCCATTTAAGTGTTTCCTTCATTTGCAGGGTTGCTCTCAGACTTGCTGCATCTGTGAGAAGAAACAGAGGCACATTAACATGAAGAGGCCTCATCGTCAGGACTTGTGTTGCCGCTGCAAAGGGATGAGGTTGTCCTGTGACGCCACCTATAGCTTTAAATACATCGTCTGAGCTGCTCAGCCTGATTGTGTCCTTGTGTCCTCTTGGTGGTCTGAGGCCACACTGATGGAGCCAGACTTGCTGAAGTGAAGATGTCCAAAAACCAAGCTGCCTCCATAGACTTGTCACTTACGTTCCAACCATTACCCTTTGTCTGTGGTGGTTTTTGTAGCGGTTTCTAAAAATGTAATTTCTCCATCCACTGATGCAGAAATATTTTTGTAAAAAGAATAAAATTTATGAATTGCACTTTAAGCTTTAGTTTTTGAAGACCACTTTAATGCCGTTTCTAGAGATTTATCATTGAAGCATGCTGTGTGCATGGTTCAACCAGATGAGCAGCTCAAAGGCGCTGCATCCTTCTGGTTTCTGATGACATTTTAGCAGAAACTAAAAAAACAAAACCAGTTGCAGTTGGGCAGCAATGCCACAATCTGAGGCCTCTACACTCAGCTGTTTCTGCTTCGCTGTTAGGAAAGTCTGCAAGGTGTAAAGTGTGTCTGTACACATTAAAGTACAAGCTGTGTCTGGTTCATACTGCAGTTGGCTAAAATTGAAGTGCAGAAGAATAAAGTTTAAATGTAAGACTAGTCAGTTTTTGCTTGCTTTTAGCACCTCCTAGTGTCAGTTTAGTAGAACCAAAAGCAAAACTTACCCACAAGGATTTAACACCTGTAATCTGAAAGGTCTCACCAGCCTTAAGTGTCACAGGAGTGATTCAGCACTAAATTAAACAAATGAGCTGTGTAGATCTGATCTTTGACTAAATGTTTCATTAGAAATTCAATCTTGTTATGAACACTCAGTGCATTGTGTGTTTAATTTGTGGAAAAACCCATTTCCAAGTAAATATTTGAAGTTATATGAAAAGCACGAACGTAGAGGCTTTTTCCTGCAACTTGGATTAAAAATGAATTTTAAAAGGTGTGGTTCACTCAAGACATTTTGTAATAGTTTCATCACTGAAGCGTTTCATGTAGGCTGAGCATGAAAACGGTCTCCTACACCTATCTCCTGCATTAGCATCTGATGGAAAATAAGACTGAATCTTTAGGATTAGAAAATCCTGACAGATCTACATCACACTTAACATTAATGAACTCACCATGCTGACTCACGACGGGGAGGGCTGTTGGTTTAGCGTCCAGAAAACTGCAGAGAAACGTCTCAGCTAGCAGAAGCTAACTGTTAGCACTGACAACTTAACCACAAAGCAGAACTTCTTCTGGCTTATGTTATTTGTGGAAATAAAACTTCAATATTGCAAAGCAGAGTTAGTGGTAGTTGTGTTGCTGTTCAGAGATGAGATGTCCAACTATCGTCCGAAGCTACTTTCTCCTCCAGCTGACTTGCACTTCCTCAGGCTCACCAGAATGACTTGCAAGGCATTTGTTCCTACCAGAGACCACTGCTAACACATTGAATAAACAAGTGAACCACACCTTTCAAATTTAGTTTTTCTTTACCATTGAGGAAAAAAAGTATATCTTTAGCATAAAAAAAAATCAAAAGAAGATTTTGATATGTCTTTTACTTGGACACAATTTTATACAGCGCTCCAACTCAAAACAACTTCACAAAAGCTGTAAAACTATTTACACAGTGGAAAAACAACAACTATCATCTAAAAAGCTTGAAAAATGTGCAATTTCTTGTAAGGCATGCAAACATGTTCTCCCACTCACAGAAAAACAAAACGACCACACGAGTTCGAAGCTCCTTTTTGTACCTCATTCAAACTCGTCTTTCAGGTAAAACATGATTTTGATAATAAATAGTTCAAACACCCCATACGCAACACTGAAAATGCATGCATGGCAGTTTGATTTGAGAGAACAAACATCAATATCAAAAATCAGTGTTCAGCAAACAGGTGACCAGATCTATACAGTAAAGAAGAAAACCAACGACAGGAAGCGTCCAACTTCAATACAGACTTCGTCTCGACGTAGAAAAGTGCTGAATGTCAGCATTTCCCTTACGCGCCGCTACAAAACTACACAAACATCTGCCTCTATGGTTCTGTGACTATTGACAGCTTACTGACAGACAGCGTGTGTGTTCTCCGTCCTCCTGGCGTGTGAACACAGTCGATATGTAACAGTACAACAGTGATAAATATAGGGTGCACACTCACTAATGGTGCTACAGCTAGCCAGAGAGGGCGTGCATGCCGTGCACAGATAAAGGCATAAATAGTCTGCCAGTGTTGAGATGGTTCACTGATACAGAGAAGGAACCAGGCAGGAGTCCTTCAGTCAGCCTGGGATAAGGCTGTTAGGGGTCAGTAGCACTTAACTGGGTCATGCATTGCACATTTTCTTCAAGAGCAGGTCCCGGAACAGCAGCAGAGAAAAGTCAGCAGTTCCTTTTCTGTTATTAAAAAGTGACCCTGTCAAAAGCCCCCCACCCCAATTTGGTGCAATAAAGGAAACATTTCCAGTGATGCTACACAACGTCACAAGTAGTCTCCTGGCTGGCTCTGGTGAGTCCATCAAGAGGCGACCATCAGGAAGCTAGACATCTTCACTAGGTAATCACGGCCACCAGGTATGAGCACATAGAACATTTTTACAACACGTCAAGGTAGTGCTCAGGTGGAATCACATCTGGTGTTTATCTGTAGAATTGAGTCAGGTCAAGGATTTCTCCAGTTGTGTGAAAAATCTTTAGGTTTGTCTCATTTTTCTTAGTTCCACAGATCGGATGGTTAATTAGTATTTGGATCCACAAAAATGTCATCGTCTCAGATCTGGACGTCTGATGGTTCGGTACTCAGGAGCCCTCCTGCTTTCAGAAGGGGTGTGGCAGCTTGCCCCACCTTCCCCAGGTAGCGCGACAAGGGCGTGGCCTCCCCAGTGGGGGAGCAGCAACACGCCCACGCTGCAGCATCTTCTGGGCCGGTGGTGCAGGGAAGGGAAAGCAGTGAAGACGGAACATGGTCTGGCTGCAGCGCTGACGGTGAGTTCGGGTGCTTGTATGGAGAGTGGGGGAAATGGGGAATATGTGAGCCCTGAGAAATAACAGGTGATGCGGCGTTTGAGAGCAAGGTGGGCTCTGAGGCGATGGTGGGGAGCGTGCTATGGGGTGGTTTTAGGTTTTTGTAGCTGCACAGCTGCGATGAAGGAGGCTTGTGTGCTCTGAAAGGACAATAAAGGCTAGTGTCTCTGAAGTGAGTCCTCCTAGGTTGTCTCGTTTGGGCTGGAGGGAAGTCCAGCTGTGTGAGATGAGAGGTATGAGATGAGAGCAGGTCTGGACCTT
Organism: Nothobranchius furzeri; assembly: GCF_043380555.1. NCBI lineage: Eukaryota > Metazoa > Chordata > Actinopteri > Cyprinodontiformes > Nothobranchiidae > Nothobranchius > Nothobranchius furzeri. The sequence continues at coordinate 62,016,658 of NC_091750.1, forward strand.
TAGAGGCATCAGTGTTCACAGTGGGTGATGGTGAAAACTGCAGGGGAAGGTCCCAGTTTAAGACGGCTTCTAGTTTTAGTGTTGGGAGGGGCGGTGCAGCCGCGGCAGCAGATACGTAGGAGGGGGGAGGGGCCACGTGTGTGGCTGCTGTGGCTCCTCTGTGTGAGCCAGCTGAAATGTCAGAGAGGGATGTGGAGATGCTCTTGGGAGGGTGAATGGTTGCGCGGGTGGGGGAGGAGGCGGAGGAGGGGGGCTCCTGAGATCCTGTCAGAGGCTTGTCCCGGAGGCGCTGGAGTCGGGGAGGTAAGTTGTGACCACCCGGTAACCCTGGGCGCGGCGGATCATGTCTCGGATCTCCCCGTTGAGCTCCAGCAGCTTGGAGCAGATCAGGCTGAGGTCCTGGCGAGAGCCGACCAGGGCGATGGTGCCCGTCTGACCCAGAGTTTGGTGACGGAAGTAGATGTTGAGCAGCGTCTGGACCTCGCTCTCCGAGCTGCCGCCAAACACCCCACAGGGCCACTGCGTCCTGAAGAGAAGACCACAGAAAACGTGACATGGTTGCTTTAGGAACAATCAGAAACCTTGGTTAAAAATGCAGAGAACTATTGAGCTGCTGAATTTTTTTTTCAACAAATGAAAAATTTGCCCCAAAAACAAAATGTCTTTTTTCAACATCTTGGCTAAAAACATTTTAGTGGGAACCCTTTTAGCACATTAGAAAAGCCGATAAATCTGAAATAAAGTCATCTAGTCGTAATTAAAAGTTTCTCACCGGCACTCCTGGATGTAGCGCACAGCTTTGGTGAACTCGTGGCTCCTGAGGCACTCCAGTATGGCCTGCACGGCTGCTTCGGAGGACGCAAAGTTGGGCACGACTACTGCCGCCACCTGGGCAGCGTGTGCATGGATGTGGGCCAAGTGTTTATGCTCCAGGTCGCTGGCGACAGCTGCCTCTGCTGCCTGAAGGCTGGTCTTCAGATCTGTGAGCTCTCGAGACATGTTCAGCAGCTGAGAGGTGCAAAGGCAGCAGATGAGGATTTAGGTCATTACAGTAAGAATTTGACCACAAACAAAAGTATCTAATCATGACACAACAGCTCCGTTAGATAATTAGAGATGCTTTTATTGTGAAAGGTTTGGTTCACCTCAGGCACGGAGCTAATGGCGTGAACTTGACCAATGAGCGAGCAGTAGGACTGGAACAGCAGGAGGAGCTGGAAGTGCAGCTTGTAGAGCCTCTGGCAGAGCTCCAGTTGCTGCAAGAGGAAAACAAGGTGGGATGAATCCACAGCCACACGTTCCCCATAGATTCACACAAACACACGGCTAGCTAGCTAGCTGACACGATGCAGCTAAGCAGATTATTTCAGACGAATCCAAGTCAGTGAAGTGAAGAAATTTGTAGAACTTACTGCGAGAGATTCCATTTGCTAGACAGCGAGAGAGCATGTTAGAGCGTCAGAGTGAGGCGAGAGAAAAACAGCACCAATCAAACACATGCAAAGGATTCAGGAAGTGAATTAGACAGTTTGAATTGAACTTTTTAGTGACCAGTAAGAGAAAAATCAAAAGAGGAAAACAGCAAACAGCCAAACATTTTATAGAAGGAACATTAGGTAGGTTATATTGTCATCTTTAGACCTGTGTAAACACGTCATCAGCCTGTACCTTCTCCTCTGAGTCTCCAGGTTGGCAGGTCACCACGTTGTCTCCGGGACACCTGGGAAATGTGTCTCTACAGTTCCTCAGCCACTGTGGTGAAATATCGTTCAGTCACGCATTCATAAGAAAAACAAAACATCTGAAGAGAAAAGGTTGAGTTACCGATACAGCAGCCTCCTCTCTGCTGTTGTAAGTGTCCAGGTACTCCTGAAGCTCCAGTGCACTGAACTTCATCTTCTCCAGGAGGCCGTAGGACATGATCTGTATAAAAACAAATAAAAATATGTTTTATGAAAGGTACACTTAGTAAGAATGACATCCTGTTGTCAGATTAGGTAACTGCAGTCCATCTTCCTAAGCTATAAAATCTGTTTCATGGCCGTTGCCAGTTATGGATCAGCGCCAGAAGACTTTAGATGACAGATGAAGACGACTGACACACATTAAGTTGATAAGTACATAAATTATTGTCATATCTAGTGTTGGCACTCTGGTATTTTACGGTAGGGAGCACTTACCACACTTACTACAGTAACATTTTTCCAGCATTAGAAGAATTGTGTTTGATTGCCATCTTGCCTTCCTGTTCTAGTTCTGAATGACTCATTAAAGGAAGTAAAATGTCACGGTTGACGCATTATTCACTTCACACACACAATTCACTGTAATATCAAGTTGTTGGTAACTAAAAAAATTGGTTTTAGATATTTTTAGAGTTGACTATTTGCTTCTACTTTACTGTTAGCACTGTTAGCTCAATGTTAGCCTCTAACATGCTACAATCAATATTAAAGTAAAACAAAAGGATGCTGTGGCTTCTTAGGGGTACAACAAAATAACTTTAGAGTCGCTCCAGTTTACTGGCTTTGGCCCTTCAAAAATCTTCTGGCAGTGTCAAATTATAAACGCCGGCGCTGCTGCGTTAGCTCGCTGCGTTAGCTCACTGCAAATTCAGCCACGTTACAAACTCACTGAGTGTAAACAGTGACTACGCTTTTGGTTTTTTTTTTTTTTGGAAAGGAGAAAAACTGACAACCTCCTAGCCAGCTGAGAATGAAATTCGTTTACGTATAACCTTCCTCCCAACATGATTTAGACATCAGACTGTTTTGTGATTATTTATCTGTAGAATTCTTACATGTTGCTCCTTTAAACTTGATATAGAGATGTTTTAGTCAGCAACAAATCATAAAGTTTACCAGCGTCACTCACAGTGTCAGCATCAATGTAAATGGTTGGGCAGTCTGAGCATGTAGTCAGCATCTGGGAGGACCTGCGAAACTTTGATCCAATCCCCCTCAACCCCTCACCAAGGTAGGTGGCAACATCATTGGTCAAGGTGCAGAATTTACCCTGGATGTTCTGCAAAACAAAATTTGAGAAGAATTATCTAAACGGTAAATGAAAAAAACAAAACAAAAAAAAACAAATTCCTACTGGACATGAGATCATTAAAAAAAGGTCTCAACCCCCCCGACAATCTAATAACCTTGAAGAGTGATGAGAAGACTTGGAAAGTGTAGACAGCACAAGAGCCATCGGAGTCTATCACCAGCTGGTTGACATGACAGCGCCACGCCTCCTCCGCATCGTCACACACCGTGGGTTGGAAAGCTGCCAAGATGGCGGAAAAAAATGGAGAGGGGGGAGGAGGAAACCCAAGGTCTTCTAAATCGTCGATTTCACCACGTAAGCTGGTAAATTTAAACAAACGAAATAATACAAATGTCAGTATTTACACAAGATGTTAGGATGTGTTTAGAAATGTTATTTAATAGGGAAAAGGTTCTAGGTTCTACCTGGGCAGACAGTTGGGGTCCAGAAAGTCCAGTGGGGGCTGGCAGTAATCAGCGTTCAGACCGCGGTCCAGATTAGCTAACTGATCTTGAGGTTGTCCCGGTAACTCCAGGGTGAAGCTCTCACCGCAGTCAGAGCCGTGAGGAAGCTCATTGGTGCCCAGGGACAGCTCGTCGTCTTGAGCATGAGTGTCCTCATCCTCGCCACACGTCCTCACCTGAGGAGACAATAGACATCACATGACCTCACACGTTCCAGGACAATAACTCATAAAAGTCGCTGCTGCGTTCACATGAATCCTCACATATAGGCCGCCGTGATCATCAGCGAGGACTCCCTGACCCGGTGTGGTGGCATTCAGAGACAGGGGGTCGGCTGACGTTTCATAAGACGTAGACAGAGAATCAGTGTGGTTGGTTTCCTCTGATGGGGAGGGGTTTGTCTGGAGCAAAATGAAAAACAACATTAGGTTTTAGTTTTTCATCGATGGATGTTTGAGTTAGACGAACGAAGGCTTCGCACAAGCTGGGAATGGGAGAGGCTCTGGCTCGTTGAAGACTCCTCTTCCTCTGAGGACTCGTATGAATCGTGGGGGTCCTCGTGACCCAAGCTGGGGGTGCTGCCTGAGTGCTGGCTCTCCTCCAGCATGTCGCCCAGCTCTGTGCTGTCCAGTGATCTCCGACGGACTCCCCAGTTAAAGTTATCAACACTCTCTCCCTGGACGAAACACAGAAAAGTGGATTTCATCACCATGAATGGTTTTAACCCTCAAAAAATGAAACATTTGCTGTTTACAAGCAACAAAACGAACTGCTACTAATGGCATGACAATATGCTGGAAAGCCATTCGTTTTTATGATTTATCCAACCAGGACTTAGCATGTAGCAGTCATGGCAAAAATGTAGTTCTGCAACCAAGATGTGAGCATGAAGCATTAAGTTTGAACTATTCCGGATGAAAAATGGGAGCCAGCAACACCACCGCGCTGATAAAAGCTGATGTTAGTGCTTAATTTGGGACAACTTACCTGGAGCTCCTGGGCAGCGAGAGCAGAGGGGAGAAAAAGACACAGAGTCAGACAGAGACAGAGACGAGGAGGGACAGAGAAATTTCTTTCAGATGCATTGATGTTAAAGACAACTTCATTAAAACAGGAAGGAAAGAGGCAGACCCTTTGTTAAATTATACACAGAAGTCTCACCTCTCCATCCTCCAGCTCTACGTCCAGGAAGTCAAAGTCTCGGAAGACCCTGAACTGCTGCTCGCTGGCCGTGTCGTCAAGCGTGTCCTCTCTGGTTCCACCCTCCTCTGACGAGACGCCACTCTCCCGGACTTCCATCATGTCCAGGTCGCCACAGGACGAGAAAATCACCTGAGGAGGATTAGGGAAATGAAGCATCCAGGATGAATTTGTGTAAAAACAACCGTTTCTGTCGACGCTGCTGCTATGAGGACGTGAGCGGTCTTGTTTATAAAGATAGCTTACTGATGGGTTCTTGGTGAGTCCAACTTCTTGTCCACACAGAGACAAAACGTTCACCAGCTTCTCTCTGGTTCTTTTCTGCTTCGGTTAAAGATTGAAAACATCAACCATTAAAAACAAAAAGACATCACATTTATTCAAATATTCATGTTTACATGACAGCTCATAAATGATGTTTTATTCTGTTTGTCTTTGAGTCCATGGTGCTTATTATTATTATTATTGTTTATCCCAGTTACATCCAAATAATTTATTTGGATTTGATTCAATATAATATATATATAAATAGTGAAAATTCACAACAAAACTAAAAAATATAAACAAACAACCTGAGACGATTGAGGGCGCCTCCAGCTGACGAGCACCAGGATGGTGTTGGAGTTTGATCCGGACGAGGTAGAGGAGGCGCTCCGTGTTACGGCCATGGCTCTGGCCTTCCCCTCCCTGCCCCCTGAACCCTGGAGCTCATCAAACTGACGCCCGATAACTGGCGTCTACAGAAAATTCAAATGCTGTTACCACAGATATCCAATCTGGACGTTTAGGTGGATATCAGGCTATTGGTAACACGTTTCTGGCCTCACCTCGGAAATGTCAAAGGTGAAATCCAGAGTTTTTCCAGGCAGAGCTTTAGATGACCCGTCCCACACTCTGCTCACCTCAAGGTTGGACAGATCACCTTGTGAGTGGCTGTAGACCGGATGGACCAGACTGGCAGAACGCGACACTACAAGCTTCAAGATGTTTAAAGCATCCTTCCAGTGAATGGTCTACAAAAATATGTCAAACGGCATAAAAGTTATCTCCAAGCATGAGAAAATAATAAATACAAGAAGAAATACCAAAAGGGCAAAGTGCTGTTGTTGGACACTCACTTGGACAAACTTCTCAATTGTCTTCAGGACATCAGCATTAAACTGTTTGACCTGAACAGCGGTCAGGTCCATGTGGCTGAGCAGACAGTAGATGATCTGAAGAAGCGGCAGCTGCATGCTGGGAATGCCTTTATCCAGCAGCTGGGACACGAGAGACACTTGATGAGAAATAATTGATGCATGATTTAGGTCAAAGCTGGGAAAAAAGGACGCAACGCACTCACCTCGGCCATGTAGGTGACCATGTTGAGTGTGATGTCGGAGAACGCTTCGTGGAGGTAGCGGCACACGACGCTGACCCAGGAGAATGGGTCTCGAGTGTATGAGCGTGTCTTATAGAGAGTCATCACATGGGCCAGGTGGGACAGCTTTGTGTTCTTCTCCACCAGACACACCTGAGTAAAGCAAAATGTTAACAGATTTCTGAGCCACACACAGATGCTGTGTTCTTGTCTGTTTTTGCATTTAAAGATCCAAGTTCACTCTTTTTTTATTACACTTGCAGTGGTCTCTAGTACGCCTTGTGAGTCAGTCTCTGTGGGAAAAGAGCTCAGGCACTCCTGCTTCAGGAATTAGAAGTTAGCCGGAGCAGAAGAAAGCAGAAAAAGGCGGGATTTGGAGTCTTACTCATTATTAGTTTTCTTATATTCAGACATCACACCTCTGATTGGCTAACAGCTCCACGACTCGACCACTGACTCCATTTGCTTTGCTACATTGATGTTTTATCCCCACAAATAACACGTCTGAAGGAGTTCTGCTGTGTGATGGAGTTGCTAATGCTAATGGTTAGTTTCTACGAGCCGAGAAGTTCTCTGCTATTTCCTGGACGCTGACCCAACAACAGCCTTCCCCGTCACGAGTCAAGATGGGCGAGTCCATGAGTGCAAATTTTGTTTAATTGTCAGGCTTTTCTAATACAAGCGTTTCCTCGTCGATTCTTTATCCGCGGCTAATGCAGGAATTAGGGGTAGAGGACTATTTTTTATTTCTAAATTAAGAATTAAAAAAACAGTTCCTGAGTCAACTCGGCCTTGAAACCCGTTGCCCCTTTTAAACTTTTCATAAAATATTAAAAAAAATCTGCTTTCCCCTCACGCTGTCTGCTCTGACAACCATGTCCTGAGACTATGAAAATGAAAGAACTTGAGGGACCAAATTACCTGTGCAATCCTCTCAGCACTTTCCTTACAAAACTGTGTCGGGTGGCTGAAGTTCTGCACCAGGTGAGGCAGCAGACACAGAACGTTCAGAGGAAAACCTGCAAAGCAAGGAGAAAAATGTTCAGCTAGCTTGAAAATGTTAGAGAATCCAACAGGACTAAAGGACTGGGATCCACCTATAGACTGCGAGCTGTCCACCACAGGCACACGGGAGACTGGTGTAAGTTGGCAGAAGAGTTGTAACGTCAGGTCAAAGGTCGTCTGGGAGGTAAAACCCTTCAACAGCAGCTGCTGAATGCCAGAGAACCCGCTCCATCTGAGCTGAGCCTGCAGTTTCTCCAGACGCTCGCGGTTTTCAGCTCTGTCCAGCGGCACCTAGCATAAAAAAAAACATAAATGCTATTAAAGGCTAAACTTGAGGCTAAATAGGAGACTACCTTTAACACTGATATCCTTCTGTTCTCATAGAGGCATCAAACACTTTACTCTCTTGTACCTTTGACAGTAATTTGTGAACAAGACGAAGTGACATCTGGTATTCAAACTCAAAGTCTGACTCCATGAGTGACACCGCCACCCAGAAGACTGTTGCCAGTATTGAATAAGGATGAGAGACGTGTGATGGATCTGACAGCACGCTGGGATCTATACGATTGGTCGAAGATGTGCAGGATCCTGGGGTCCTCGCTACTCGGGTGAGACCATGACTATTGAAGGCCTGAGGATTCAAAACGAGCATTTGGTTAGAAACACATATCACAATCCTCCCAAAAATGTATTAATCTGATCAAGAGTCCTTGTTTCTTGCCTGTATTCGATCTAGGGTGGCACTACGAGGAGGATCACTCAACAGGTTACCACACTCCCCAAACTTCTTGGGGACAGAATAAGAGCGCTGGTGGCGCTGTGACGAAAGACCACCAAATCCAGGTCCGGGAAAGTTCAGCTGACCTGTGCTCTTCCTGTTCATAAGTTTGTCACTAGTCACAAAGTCTGGTGAGGAGGTCCTATCCATCAAACAGTTACATCATTATTATTTATAATGCCACTGTATTCAATATATGAGGCTTGTATAATAATCTTCTTATATTAAAACAAAGCCCTACCTGGTAAGTGCTGCCATAAGGTCACTGTTTTTCATACACTCTGCCAGATTGACCACCACCGACTCCAGGGTCAGCAGCACCTCCATCACATAGCCCTGAAGCCCAGATGTGTTCAGTTATGCAGATGTGCTTCAAACGTACTTAAAGTGGCAGTAGAACAATGGTTAAGAAGCGAGTGTCTGGCAAAGTGACTGACATCCTGGAACATGAATGCTTCAAGATGCTTAATTCTTCAAGACGTTAGCATTTGCTCTGGCTAATGTTAGTTTTACCATGGGCCTGCATTTGCAGTAGTTTGGGCTAGCATTAGCGTTAGCTCAGGCTAGTGTTAGTACTAGCTTGGGCTTGCATTAGCAGTAGCTTGAGCTAGCATTAATATTAGCTCGGGCTGGCATTAGCAGTAGCTTGAGCTAGCATCAGTATTCACTCTGGCTTGCACTAGCAGTAGCTTGAGCTAGCATCAGTATTAGCTCTGGCTTGCATTAGCAGTAGCTTGAGCTAGCATTAGTATTAGCTCGGGCTGGCATTAGCAGTAGCTTGAGCTAGCATTAGTATTAGCTCGGGCTAGCATTAGCAGTACCTTGGGCCAGCATTAGTATTCACTCTGGCTTGCACTAGCAGTAGCTTGAGCTAGCATCAGTATTAGCTCTGGCTTGCATTAGCAGTAGCTTGAGATAGCATTAGTATTAGCTCGGGATAGCATTTGCGTTAGCTCAGGCTAGTGTTAGTACTAGCTTGGGCTTGCATTAGCAGTAGCTTGAGCTAGCATTAGTATTAGCTTGGGCTAGCATTAGCAGTAGCTTGAGCTAGCATTAGTATTAGCTTGGGCTAGCATTAGCAGTAGCTTGAGCTAGCATTAGTATTAGCTCGGGCTGGCATTAGCAGTAGCTTGAGCTAGCATTAGTATTAGCTCGGGCTAGCATTAGCAGTACCTTGGGCCAGCATTAGTATTCACTCTGGCTTGCACTAGCAGTAGCTTGAGCTAGCATCAGTATTAGCTCTGGCTTGCATTAGCAGTAGCTTGAGATAGCATTAGTATTAGCTCGGGATAGCATTTGCGTTAGCTCAGGCTAGTGTTAGTACTAGCTTGGGCTTGCATTAGCAGTAGCTTGAGCTAGCATTAGTATTAGCTTGGGCTAGCATTAGCAGTAGCTTGAGCTAGCATTAGTATTAGCTTGGGCTAGCATTAGCAGTAGCTTGAGCTAGCATTAGTATTAGCTTGGGCTTGCATTAGCAGTAGCTTGAGCTAGCATTAGTATTAGCTTGGGCTTGCATTAGCAGTAGCTTGAGCTAGCATTAGTATTAGCTTGGGCTTGCATTAGCAGTACCTTGGGCTATTTGGTTTCTCACCTGCACCTCATCCCCATGTTCTCCTATCACCTCAACAAGGCGAGACACCAAGTCAGAGACAGCGTGGTTGTTGATTGGCTGTTTGAGGGCTCTGAAGATCTGGAAGGAGCGCCCGGCATAATGACGCGAAGAGCTGCACAGAGCGGTCTGCAAGGCCACATCACTCAGCTGCTGTTCGAGGTGGAAGTCTGTTAAAAAAAATAATAAAATTAACAACATGTGCAATTTGTTTTTGAAGATGATCAAACAAAATGTAGTATTACTTATTATTATTATCATTATTATTATTTAACATCAGTGGTTTCTCACCAGTTTTGGACTCCTTGAAAACAGAGACAACATGCCGCAAGAAGTTGGAAAGCTGCTCGGTGCTTTTGGAGTTGGGGTTCTTCGGTGTGATGTCTTCATGAGCCCACAACGGCCCAAAAGCTCTGAGCAAGAACAACACAGTACTCCAGGCACTGTATACCCACCACCAGTAGCACCACACACAAGTTACACAAGCACAGAACTGGGCACACACACCACACGTAGTTTACACCAACTCTCACACAGAACACTCATGTGTACCCATGTTAATACCTGGTTGAGAGAAATTCAATCAGTTTGTTGGTCTTCTCATCCGTCTCATTGGGAGCGTCTTCAAGATCCTCCAGATCGTCGGGCGTCACAAGGGGCAAGTTTCCAACACTGCCTGCAGTGCTCCCCCCACCCAGACTGGCAGAGGATGAGTTGGAGGTGGAACTGAGTCCAGAGTCCACCACTGGAGATGCCTGCCACTCCCGCAGGAAGTCAGACGCTTCTAAAGGAACCAAAAATGTCAATTATGAATATAATTCCTTTTATTTTCATCTCTTAACAGTTCAAAGTGTTCAAACAACTAAAATGTAGCAGATAAACGCTAACTACTGCTACTCACGTGACTGCTGGTACTCTGCGTGGTAGCTGGACTTGATCGTCAGGGTCTTGTTATCTTTAATTTCCCTCGTCAGCATCAAAACTGAAGCTATGACCTGGAAACACAAAATCTCATCAGTGTAAATGGATTTTCACAGCTCATAAATATTAAACTATGACTTAAAATAATAAGCTAAACTGGAATTATTATTATAGGTTCTCATTCTAACCTGGAAGTTGTTGTTGCAGGAAAGAGCGATGAGGAGATGGAGAAGGAGACGCTTGCTGTGTTCATAAACCTCTGGCCTGTAGTGGTCCAGACCTGGTAAAAAGGACAAATCGATAATAAAATACTACTACACCAACATGTAAAATCACACAAGCTGTGCATTTCTCACACTGCTTCAATCACACACATGTTAGTGTGAAGAAAGTACTTCCTGTTTCTTATCCAACATTTGTACGAACATCAGATCTTTTAGCTACTTCTCGTATTCGTGGCACATTAAAGATGAGATGATAGTGTGATTCAGGAGTTAAGGTGCTGAATCTCCTGAAAATCTAACAACACATTTATTGCACAGCTGGCAGGGCTACGGGAATGTGTGTGTAGTGAAAACAGTCCATTCAGGTCTACAGAGGGAAGTCTGCACACCTGACGGTGTTTTTGATCTTTTCAGGTCAAGTTTCCCAAAGTTCTTCTGAAGTTCCATCATTAAAAATATTAAAAACAGACGATTTGTGTAATAATTCTTTAAGTTTTCATATTATAGCTGTGTATGCACCTACCCAAGAAGAGGGCGTGCAGCAGCAGAGGCAGATGCAAAGCCCAGTCCTCCCTCACACTGTGGTCCACCACCATCTCAGTCATGAAGATCACAGCAATGTTGCACCTGAAGACAAACAGAACAATCAGAAATGTGGAGCTGGTTTTAAAGCTCGATTGTGTTTAACTTTTGGTTCCTGCATGAATCAAACTAACAGAAAAAAGAAAACACACACCAAGAACTGGTTTTACGTCTAAAACTGACACAAAAATCTGCAGCAGGTTAAAGGAGGAAGTGATTTCATATCACTCTGTGAAAAACAATTAGGTCTGATACTTTATAAACTGGTTTGTGTTGTTTTGCTACTGCTAATCTGTCTTTGGTACTCAACATATTTCAAATAAAAACTCAAGATGCACAAGCTCCCTTCCTGGAAGCTCCACTACTACCTTATTCTCTTGGTCTGTTTGCATAAATACTTTAAAGAGAAGTAGAAAATTAAAGTGTTAAATCTGTTATATTCTATACATAGTAGAGACAAAAAAAGTTGTTTACAGTTTCTGATTATCTTAGAAACTGCAACAAGCTAAGTCGCATGTCTGTTCCAGGTCCAGGTCAGTAGGTGTACTAGTCTAGTCTGTACCTATGCAAAGGACCTCTGGGAGTGATGGTCTCAGGAAGGTAGTCAACCAGAGGTGCCCAGCAGCCTCCATTAACAGGCATGGGTAAAGGCTGAGGCCGATTGGTCTCCAGGACACCTAATAGCCATCCAGCGTAGGGAGGGAGAGGGTCACCTGAAGAAAACACGCACAAAAATGCAACTTTTTAAAATTGCTTTCCCATGAACATTGCTTTATTTGTTTTTATTGTGATGTTTATCTTGTGATTTATGTCTAGAAATGTGTTTTAAAATTAGTTTTACTCACTTAAAATGAGTTCAACTGTCATGTAAACACACCAGACACATGAAAATGCCTTCCCTTTAAACTCACTTGATTTAACGGCCAAAACTGTTTTAGAGGCATGTTATACAGTCTCTAGTACTTAAGTAAGCACTTTAAGTTTAACCTAATGTTATTTTGAGGGCTTTCACACTCAAATGTTTAGATGTTTATTTTCTAGAATAAAACTGGAATAGAATTTGGACTAAAAATTAAAATCTAACCAGAAAGTGTATTTTTTATATTGTTTTAGACTTTGACGTTGGTGTTAGCTTGACAGAAATATATTTAGCAGAAACGTTTTCATAGATTTCAGACTTCTAATTTACAGACCGGTTAAACACGGCTGTAAGAATATTTGATAAATATGTTGCATGAAAAGTACATTTAAATAATGTGCATTGAAATCCACACAAACCTTCACAGAACCCCCAACTGAGTTCTTGAGTAAGCTGTTTCTACAGCTAGTCAATCTGTTGTCATGGAAACTAGGGCCCAACCGATATATCAGCAGATATCAGTATCGGCTGTCAGCCAAAAAGACAGTCGATATGGCCGATATTGCGCTTCCTATCCAGCAGATGGCGCCACCTTTATGGACTCATGTTGTGTGGCTCTACTCCTTTGAACTTTGAACACAAATTATTGTTTTGGAACTTTTATTTAATTTATTCTTATTTATGTTTCTTATGTGCAATTATTTCCTGTCCAGGGTGAATAAGTTCACCAAGCTAACTTCCACAGAGTGTTACTTTGTTACAAAGCACAAGTGTAACATTTTATTTATTGCTGCATTTTTATTATTTTAATATTCTTACAGGGATCTTCTGTCCCTAAACGTGTGTGTGTTGTTAGATTCCCCAGAGTTAGCTAAGTCAGAAAAAACATTTTGTAACCAGTTGTTTTAGCATAAAGCGATGGAAGGGAAGGCTTGCATTCACCTACATAAAAAACACTACACTGTATGTGAATTCACTTACGTTGTTTTATGCTAAACTAAGAAAACCAACTGCTGCCAGATCATATTGGGCTGGTTATAAAATGCTTTTTCTGACTTGTCTAACTCTGGGGAATCTTATCAAGACACAATTTTACTGAGTGGTGGAATATTCCTTTAAGTTAAAATGTATTTGTGGAAACCACAGTTTACAAGAAAACACTTGAATGTTAGATTTATGCTGTGACTGAGTTTGTGTGTTCTGTTGATTTTGAGACCAGCTAAATAATAAATCTTATTTGCATTACTGGGAAACCCTAGTGAGTTATGGAGACAGTTCTTTGGTGTGTAATAGAGAAATAAGTTTGCATCTAAAAGGCAGAGAATGAAGGGTTTAAACTTAGGAAAATTTTTATTTTATTTTTTTGTGAGGGAGATTTATCGGCCATATATCGGCTATCGGTCTTTGTTAAAAGTTTTATATCGGTATCGGTCCCCAAAAAAGCATATCGGTCGGGCCCTAATGGAAACCAAAGCTACTTACTTTTCTCGTCTTCATACGAGCCCCCAGAGCTGTTGCTGTAGCGAGACTCCAGCCTGTTGTGAGCTCTGCACCTGCTGAAACAAAACATGAACAAAAAAATTCTGTTTTCTGGTTTTTAAATGAGAGACAAAGAGCTTCAGATCATGCAGACTCCTAAACGATACGGTTGCCAGTGGAAGTAAAGTTATCACCACTAACCGATCTTCGTGCTCTCTGACCAGCTTGTTCTCGTCCGTCTCCAGCAGATTGTCCTGACCGGCCACCACGGTGTTGCTGCTGGAGGTGGTGCCTGCAGCGGACACAAACCAGACATTTCTGTCTAAAACATTCAGCCCAAAGGAGCATTAGTAGAATCTTGATGACATGGACATTTTCTACATCACCTGTCTGGGAGGTGGAGGCCTTATTGCTGGCAGCAAAGCGATAAAAGGGAGGATTGTCACAGTGCAGAACCACCGGGTTAACCGGGTCGGTTTGCTGCAGCTCGAACAGAAGCTCTTCCATTGTCTGGATGGTGTTGTTGCGACACAAGTAGATCACCACCTTTTTAATCTGAAACAACACAGATGATTAGGAGGATTATTGTGTAGCTGCACCGTGGTCTAATTGTAGAACATGACATCATTGTACACACATAGGGTAGCAGTGTGGTGTCGCTGCTGACACCACACAGGCTGATGAGGAACTGCAGGGTGATTCGCAGGTTGTTGCTCCACCTCTCGTTGGACACCAGAGCATTCCAGGCATTTTCGATCTCTGGTCCAGGAACCTCGTCTCCGTACTGAAAATGTAAACAAATAAATAAACACCTCTACTGAGGGCACATTCATGGGTGCACGAAAGCCTCCCACCTTAGCGGTCATGAACATGAGGTTGTTGAGCACCAGCGAGGTTGCCTGCAAGGAGCCCCAGCCGTTCCCCCTCAGACTGGGGGCCATGCCCTGAGCCTGACCACGGGTTTCCTCCTCGGGGGTGCAGGGACTTGATGCTGGCGGTAGGAGCCCGGTGTCTACTAGCTCGATGTTACTGAGCCAGGGCAGCAGGTAGGACAGCATGATCTGTCTGCCGTTGGGATGGGTGGTGGGGAACCGCTGACTCACCTCTACATAACAAATACATGTACAGTCAGCTCGCTTTTGCGATTTATCACCCATTTTTACTGCAGAAAGAGTTTTTATGTACACCTTAGGGCATTTCTTTATCTTTCAAATCAATGCAGTTGTTGCTCAGTTTGACTCGTTTCCTTCACTCTCCAATCACAAACTTTCTATGGCAACCGTGTACACTGTTTTTAAAGCTATACATGTTTAAAATGGAAGACATACCTGAGAAAAGAGGCAGAGTGAGCTCCGGGTACATGCTGGCGAGCTGGATGGAGAGCTGTGATAGGTTGACGCTGTACAGAGGAGGCAGGGGCCCGTGGGTCCCGTATAAAATGTTTGCCGGTTTCTGCTCCACCATTCGCTTAGAGTATGCACACAGTTTGGTCTCTAGCACCTGCACATTTATCATTACAGTCAGGTTTAGAATATTTATAGATGACAGATGAACAGTTAATACAAGAACCCAGATGTACCTGCATCAGCTGCATGGAGATCTCATATATTTCTCTGTTGCTGTCTGAGGCTTTGAACAGCACAAGATTCAGCAAAGTCACCAGGTCAAATGGGTAATTCCTGATCAAATAAAATAAAAACTAATTAGCTACAGGTGATGTTTGAAATCTATCAGTGAATATGATCAGATATGTGGAACCTGTGCTCCAGCAGTGTACATGCACAGAAAAGCCTCAGATGTGTGTATTTTACGTTAAAATATGACAGATTCGCGATAAAAATGACTTTTAATTGTTTTCTAACAGAGCTGTAAGCAGGGCAGGGCAGATCAAAGCTAATAAATGATTCCCAACCTGTTGCCACAGACTGTGGCGATGGCCTTGAAGCAGCCAGATGCCAGCTGGTGAGAACCAGTAAAGCAGCGATCCACCGCCCAGTTAAACAGGTTACTCTGGTCTGGGTTCAGCTCTAGGAGCAGGATGACCACCTCGCATCCTAAGCGGTGCACCTGATGACAAAACAGGTGGCGGACAGTGATCGTAGATCTTTTGGGAAAAATCCAAATCACATGAAATGAAGACAACACCTCCCAGAACAACCTACCCGAATGTCGTGACAGGCTAGAATGTTGTCGAGCCATTTGTACAGGTAGCCATCAGTGGAGAGACCCACATTGTCAAAAACTGGGCCGCAGCACAGAACTGCTGACATGGCCTGGACAACAAAAGCAGCATCATCGTTAAAATATCTACACATTTCCTAAAAGAAAGGCGAAGCTGCAGGATGTGGGTTCCACTCACCTTGAGGGCACAGTACTGATAGCGAGTGATCTGATGGTTGCGGTCGCTGTAGCGGTCGAGGGGAGTGAACATAACACTGAAGGGTCCCGCCCACTGGCTGAAGAGGATGAAGAGATGATGCCTCAGAGACTGCTGAGGGAAAAGGAATCGTCTGTTGTGGACTGCGGAACGGTCAGAGTCGACACAGACATGTTAGATATAATTGAGAAACTGATGTTTTATGTCTGAGCATGCAATAAGATTTTTTTTACCTGGAATGCACTGGATGAGATTAGCCACCATCCCACTGAAATGGGCTCTGATGTCTTTGAGCACATCCAGCTCCTTCTCATTCTCAGCTTCCAGAAGCATCCGGGTGAGATCCACGTATTCAAGGAACAAAGCGCCCAGCGCCAGAGAGTCACGCTCCAGAGCCCCGTTGGTGCTGCAGAGGAAGAAACACACACCAGATGTGAAGAATCAAAGAAAATAAGAGAAGAGTGTGTATACTAAAGCTGGGGTACAAAGTTTTAAATGTTTAAATCAACTTTAAAATTGGCTTTAAGCTGATAAACTGACCCTGTTCTACGATATAATAAAGGTAATCTTTTACAACATATTTCCTCTAAGTCTCTCCCCTGGCCTCTATGGCTAAATGAATCATTTACTCAAGTCTGGAGCATTAACCAGTAGAGTTGTGTAGCCACAAGAGGGAGCTGTCGATCTAAATTTTTAGTGTAGCGCTCAACCTTTACGCTACGTTGGACTATCGTTAAGCCTGTTGTAGCATTAGTAGGGGTAAGCTAGAATCGTGAGTGCCAGATTACTGCTGGTTTTAGAGGTTTCCCTGCTTGAACGCAAAATAATTTATCAAAAGGAGTGATTAGCAGCTCCTGCAGAACCCGATGAAGGCTGAGGAGATAATTCAGCTGTTAGAATCAGGTGTGTATAAGCAGAAACATGGCTCTTCGTTCGCGTTACAAGGCTATTTGTGTACGCAGTTTGAGGCGTGGCTTTTAGATTTCAAGGGGAGGGGAGCAGGGGTGGGAGCTATAGTCATTCCGATTTCAAAATCTCCTCCTCTCCTTGATGACATCATGCCATGGATCCCAGATTTAGGAAGAAAACACTTCAAATAAAATAGAAACACTCCATGTGATTAGGGCTGCAACAAACGATTATTTGGATAGTCGATGAATCGTATGGGGTCTCGACACGATTAATCGATTAATCGGATTACATGGGGAAATTTTTAAAAACTGCTAGGGAAACGTTATTTCTCTCATTCCTTCACTTTATTAAACACAACATTATTAGAAAACAGTTCAATAGCAGAAAAACAACATGCCATCACCTAAATTGTCTTATAAGGTGTATAGACAGAGACCCTAAGCTACACCTATCTGTGACCTAAAATGCTTGGTCCAAGTTAAACAGCTTAAGGGCAATTCTCATCTGTTTTGTTTGATCTCATCTGTAGACATTTATTATAACTGGGGATGTCAAACAACTAATTTTTAAATGTAATTAAACATAGGCTGTGAATTAATCAAAATTAATCACTATTTCCAAAAATGACTGAATAAATACCAAATAAAACAAAAGTAAATGAATGCCATCCTCCTTGTGATGATGCCCTGGGCAACTGCCATAAAGTCACATCAAGAAATGCTGCTGATCATTCCAATGATCCCAAATAGACTCACATTAGGCCACATGAAAGCAACTGAACCCAAAAATATATTAACCAGTAAATAACTGCACTCTCACACAACACGCCTGCAGCAACAGTTAGGACTCCTCCCTCCCTTTTAAAAGCGTTTTCGCTTCCGAGGACATTGTGGTTGTAAAGCCACATGTTAGTCTGGCCCCGGTGTGACCAACCAGTTTCTGTGGGAATGTGACGGCGGAACCGGTTCGCAGCAGCGCAAGCCCCTACCCCTCCCCCCACCCATCCAATAGCGTCGCGCTTACGATTTTATAGACTTTTTTTTATGAGCTTAGGGCATGTCTAGCGTGTGTGATAATCCGGGGCTTGGGTGAATCACTTTTGAAAAGTTTTTAACTTACCCGGACACAGAGTTCTCCCCTTCCTCGCTGATGATTCTGACATGCTTGCGTTTAAGATGCTGCATCATCACTGCAGTACTCCCGTGCCATGCTAAGTCTGTCCTACAAACGTTGCAGGTAACGAATGTCTTCGCCTGATTTAACTGAAAATGCTCCCAAACTTTAGAAGTTTTTACTTTTTTGGGTCTCGCTGCTTCTGCCATGTTCCTCTTCCAAACACCTGCCGGCTCTCCCTCGCACTGATCTGACTTGCTTTGGTCTGCGCGCAACGGCGGGCGGGAAGGGGGGGTGGGGGGGTGGCAGGTGGCTTTGGAAGAGTTGTGCGACACAACGAATCGATGTCGCCAACGCTTTTAGTAATCGATTTTCATCGAATTTATCGATTCGTTGTTGCAGCCCTACATGTGATAACTTGTCTAGTTGAATAAATACAAAGAACAAGAGCCAATCAATACAGAGAGAATGCTGCGTGTGTGTGTGTGTGTGCTACCTGTCACTAATAACACCCGCACTCGCCAACAGTTCAAAGATCCTCAGCAGCTGCAGCCTCAGCAGATCCCTCCTCTCTCTGCGCTTCTTGTTCTAAAAGCAAAACAGATGTAGTTGCAGCGTCTGCGTGTTGCTATGTGAAGTGTGTGACAGACGTTCTGCAGAATATTGTCGGCTGATTTTGATGCTTTGTTAATTCAGGGTCAGATTAATTTTATACATGTCTAATTCCTGGGAGTTAATATATAATGTGAAACTATCCGCGTGTGTTGTCACTTGTTGCTTCACAGAGGATTTATTTTTACATCGGCCCACCCTGAAGCAATGCTTGTAATGATTTAGTCTTAGTATGCTGCTGTTTGTGTTTGTTACCTCAGGCCGACGCTCCAGTGCTTCTTTCATCAATGGATGGAGTTCTTCAACCAATTCCCTGTAAATCAGACAAAACAGAAAGCAGATTATGTTGCTGATGAACGGCCAAACATCAATATCATAAAAATTCTAGTTTCTTGAGAATAATGAAAAATACATTTCAAAAAAATATCCATCTGGTGCAACTCATTATCACATATCAGAGAACAAAGACAGCCTTTCTTTTCCAGAAAACACTCTTGAGTTATAAAAAGATTATTGTTTTAAAACGAAATACATTCCAAACACAATAGAATGTTTGTCCGTTGAAAAAAAGTTGCATCTTTTTCCCTCTAAGAATTCCTCTTTGACATAAGTATTTTTCCTTTTCTTGACTGAATCTGACAGAGGTATGCAACTTATTCAAGCTATGATGAGAATGTGGATGACGCATGCGGGGAGCACATCACTAAAAATCACTAATCAAGTCTTGAAACGTATTAAGCACATAGCCATTACCTGTCAATGCTAAGTGCTAATGCACACTGCAGATAAAGGCTTTAGAACAGATGCTATTTGAGTGTTTTATTGTGGGTGTGGCTTTGTGCATGTTTGCTTTCAAATACCTGAAAACGAGAGCATTTGTGCATCCGAACCCCAAAACAAGAGACTCTGTGATTTCTAGGCTCTCTGCTCTCATCAGAGGGACGAGTTGTTTTAATAGCCAGGCCACTGAAGGAGTGCCGATCACCTTTAACACAAACAAAAACACACACAGATAATATCATTACCATCATTAATTAATCCAAGAACTGAAAGAATTATGATCTGAAGCGAACAACTCTTAAAAACAATCCTGTATGCTCTAGTTTGATGAATTTGTTTCATTTCTTTATTTTTAATGATCTGGTGCTGAATGTTAATGCAACACTAAAAAGTTTTTTTTTAACATTTTAAAGTATTGCTTTCAAACTGGTTTCAATTATTCTTGAGCCAGAAACTTGAACAACCTGACATTGGACAGCACCCTGTAGCCCTCTGCTGACCACCAACTGCATCCAACAGTTTTGTGGCTCAGCTTAGGAACACTAGTTTATGTATGTTTATGTATTTAGCAGACGCTTTTGTCCAAAGCGACTTACAAGTGATAATCAGCATGTTGCCCTTGAGGCTAACAACAACAATAACAAAAACAACTTGACATCAGTCATGGAGAGTAGGGAACAAGGAGTGGACAGTAGAGAGGGGGGATGAGTGCAGGGAAGGTGCTAGTTAAGAAGATGCTCTCTGAAGAGCAGGGTCTTCAGGAGTTTCTTGAAAATTGAAAAGGAAGCCCCTGTTCTTGTAGTGCTTGGAAGGTCATTCCACATTTGTGGAACGATGCTTGAGAAGAGTCTGGATTGTCCTGAGCGTGGTGTAGGCACTGCTAGCCGACGATCCTGTGATGACCGGAGCGGCTGGGCCGAGACGTAAGCCTTTGCAAGAGGATTCAGGTAGATGGGAGCCGTACCATCTCGGACTTTGTATGCCAGTGTTAGCAATTTGAATTTGATGCGTGCTGCTAGCGGTAGCCAGTGGAGCTCAATGAACAGAGGGGTGACGTGTGCTCTTTTTGGCTGATTGAAGAGTAGACCAGACGCGCCGCTGGGTTCTGGACCATTTGAAGAGGTCTCACAGTATAGCCTGGAAGACCAGTTAGAAGGGCATTGCAGTAATCGAGGCGGGAGATGACAGTGGATTGCACCAGGAGCTGGGTGGCATGTTGTGTTAGGTATGGTCTGATTTTTCGTATGTTATACAGCGCAAAGCAGCATGAACGAGCAACAGAAGTAACATGATCTTTAAAGGTCAGGGTTCATCAATCACATCACCCAGATTTCGAACTGCGTTTGAAGGAGCCAGAGATAGGAAGTCATTTTGGATTGAGATATTGTGCTGTATGGATGGTTTTGCTGGGATGACAAGTAGTTCAGTTTTAGAGAGGTTGAGTTGGAGATGATGGGATTTCATCCATTTTGATATGTCAGAGAGACTGTTTGATATTCGTGCAGAGGCAGTGTGGTCGTCCGGTGGAAATGACAGATAGAGCTGGGTGTCGTCTGCATAGCAGTGGTAGGAGAAGCCATGTGATCGAATAATCTCACTCAGTGAGGTGGTGTATATGGCAAAGAGAAGACGTCCTAGTACTGAGCCCTGGGGGACTCCTGTGGCAAAATGGTGCACGGTAGAGGATTGTCCAAGCCAAGATACACTGAATGATCGTCCTGTGAGGTACGATTCAAACCAGGCGTGTGCTTTCTCTGTGATGCCCATGGTAGAGAGTGTGGACAAAAGGAAGCCATGGTTGACAGTGTCAAATGCAGCCGATAAGTCGAGCAGGATAAGCACTGAGGATTTGGCAGTCACTCTAGCTTCTTTTAAGGATTCCGTCACTGCTAACAGAGCAGTTTCAGTGGAGTGGCCCTTTTTGAACCCAGATTGGTAAGGGTCAAGCACTAGTGGGAGCTCTCTACCTGCTTTATGGCTTTACTGTGCCAGTAGCTAACATAAAGGCTAACAGTTAGCTTTTTCATTTTGCCGACATTGAGTAAAAAGCACAAGAAGAAAAAGAAGGTGTGTGTTTTTTATTTTTTGGCATCATGGCAGAGTCTGGAATGTCTTTTGGAGGTTACGCAAAGAGCTAAAACCAGAGTGAACACTGATGCAATCTACACTAGTTTGAGAGAGCTAAAGGAGTCAGCAAACGCATGGAATGATGGTGACCTGGCTTTGTTGCTACTGGACTTGTAAGTAGTAATATTTTTTGTCCAACAGTGTGGATCTTTTTACTTCATGGTTTATTTTAGTATTAGTTGGCTCATGTTAGTGTTAGCGTTAGCTACAGCAGGCTGTGGCAGGGTTGTTTACGACAGTTGTAAACTCTGCTTTCAACCAGAAAGTGTGGTTTTAGGGTAGTCTGATATTGTAAAACAGCTTTTTTACATAAACTTTCGGAAATGTCATAAAAGAATGACCATAAGTACTGTGACTACTTATCTATGCCATCGCTAATTCACTTCATAATAGGGAACATGGAGCACCCACCTTGTTGTCATAAGTGACACTCCCATCAGGTGTTGTGGCTGTGATTTCAGGCGTGGAAGCCCGGAGGTGACCTGGTGACATGATGCTCGGCTTTGCCACACCCAGACATAAAATCAGGTAGTTACGCCACAGCGAAACGTAGAGGTCGCTGGAGCTTGCTGTACTGGTCTTCTTTGCATTCACTGGACTGCTGCAGAAGAAAGAATCGAGGGAATTCAGTCCAAACTTTTAATTGTCTGTGCTTAACTTGTTTTTGGCACTTGGGTGTCTTTGTACTTAGGGTCAACCAGGGGCAGCAGCAGCTGCAGCCGTGTGAAAACGTAGGGCCAGGCGTATCCTAGAGCGGTGGAGCAGTGTTTGGGCAAGTGCTCCTGTCGTAGGAAGATGTGCAGACAGAGCACCCATGGGTCCTTCACACACTGAGCGAAGATCCAGACGTGGCTGGGGCTCTTCACGTCGTATGAGCTGCTCACCAGCCGAGCGGTCCACTCCACCAGCCACTGAAGGTCAACGTGGTGGCTGAGGGGCAATGTGGACTAAAGGGGAATATAAAGCTGCATTAATGGATGTAATCATGTGTTGTTCTGATTGTGGCTTGTTCATTTTACTCAACACTCACAGAGTCAGAGACAGCCACATGAACAAAGTTGTCCATTACAGCTGGGCTCAGCTGGTCCATGACCTCTATCATGGGTTTGTCATCATCCTGCAGGGTGTGACGTTCACAGAATCAGCTGTTTTCATAAAAGCGTGACATGATGTGAAAGATCTCTGGCTGCAGTTGCTGCATCTCTGATCTATTCACCAATCAGATTAATCTCCTTCCATCCCTGCTCTTTTAAGCTCTTCTCTCACCAGCGTTTGTCACTGATCTTAATATTTATCCACCTTGATAATAAATCACAATTGAAACTTCACTCTTATTTTGTTGAGTTAAGGTGTTCTTCATGGTACCTCGGCATGCCCCAGAGCAGTAAAAAGGCAGCGGATTTCTCTTAACACGCTGACAGCCAGCTTCCTGGTGCTGATCTGACACGAGCAGAGGAGCAGCAGCGCCAGGCCCTCGACGGCGTGGAGCACCGAGCAATGAGGGCTTCGCTCTGGCATACGAGGGCTGCTCTGTTAAACAACAAAAACAGAGCAGATTACACACGTTCTGACAGGTTACAGGCAGTTCACCTTACTAACACACTCTGAAGTAAAAAAAAATTCTTGACACGTTTTAAATATGTATTAGTTCATGCGGCTTGACTAACCTCGACTCCACCGCGCATCTTCCCCTGGAGCTGCAGAGCTAGCCTCCACTGTCCAAGCAACTGGAGGAGGAGCTTCACAGATGCGTCCTGCAGACCCTGATGAGTGTCTTGAACCTGTAAGAGTTTGAAAATGAACATTTATGAAACCGGAAATGTCCAAACATTAGCATGTAATAAGTTACAGGAAAGGATAGTGTTTAATAAGAACTATAAAGTGCTTTTGACAGTTTAGCAAATAAGAGACAACCCAACACACTATGAAAGGTTCAATAAGGCCGGGGGGTTGTGTTTACCTCACGCAGAAGGAAATGCGTATAACCAAACAACACGTCTTCCCTCCAGTCAGAGAAATCAAGTAACAGGCTCTGCAGGGAATTCTGGGAAATAAGACGAAGCTCATCGTCCATGTGGACCGTAAGTCTGGGGAAAAGAGAAGAACGCAAAAATGAGTAAAAACCAGATGAACATTTACGAGTTTAAAAAAAAATATTTGTGAGAAACAAACTGAGTCGATCCGAGACTCACCGCGAAAGCAAGTCAATGAGCTCTGGTTTGGACATGCTATCAGGAAGAATCCGAGGGATGGCAGCCACACACGTCCTGAACAAGTCGATTTTGGGCTTCCGTTCTCCTCTAACAAAGATGGAGAGGTCCATCAGGCCTATTTAGGTCTATTAGCCACAAACAATAGATCTGATAAATCTGTCCCGTCCTTACGTGATCATGTCCTCAGGTTCTTTGTTGAGCATCTGGACACTGGTGAGCATCATGCAGCGGCCCACCTCCTTGTCTAAGTGTCTGAGGATATTATCCAGAGACTTGCGCACCTGGGAGTAATAAAGAGACATGCCTGCAGAGAACAGATGAAGATCATTCACAGAGCTGGTGAGAACGTTTCCAGCACAGTGGACTTAATCCCTGCAGACAGACTCAGACCTATTAGTTTGGCTTCCTCTTCAGTGAGTGTCTTGCTCAGATATGTTTTTTTCTTCTTCAGTGAGTTTCCGGAGGGCAGAGTTGCTCCTGTGTTGGGCATGGGAGGCTCTCCATCCTTCTGCTGCAGAGCATCTGCTATCACCAGGAAGGCACGCAGACCGATGTTCATGCGCTGGAGGACAGATCGAGAATTTGTGCTTCGCGTCCATCAAAGGTTATGAAAGCAGAAGGAATGAGTTGACGCAGAATAACTGAAAATGTGTCTGTAAACTAAATAAAACCATAATGCACCTGAGCTAGCAAGACGAATATTAGTTTTTCCCACACGATTCATTTTAACGACCCAACCGAGACATTGCTTAACTCTTTACTGTAAATAGTTGAAATACCAGACAACAAAACACGTGAACGTTGCTTTACCTCTGGGTTGAGACTGAAGGCTTTGGCAGGTTTCCCAACACTTAACAGGTCAAATATGATCTCTTTCATGGCAAAATCCAGTCTCTCCTTCACAAAAAATGATCAACATTCAGACGTTAAGGTATTGTTGTGCAAGGCAGTAGAAGCTTCTGCTTCAAAGCTCTTATTCACTTGTTTTTACAACACATTTGCCGTGGTCTCCAGAACGAATGATTGCCTTGTGAAACGGTTTTAGTGGTAAAAAAAAAAAAAAGCTCTGGCGCTCCTGTTTCAGGAAGTAGAAGTTAGCCGAACAAGTGGGGGCTAGTAAACAGCAGAATTTAGAATCTTACTCATCAATTCCTAATATTCAGACATCTCCCCTCTCACTGGCTAACAGCGATGTGACTCTACCTCTGACTCTGCTTTGCAATGTTGATGTTTTATCTCCACAAATAACACAAGCCTGAAGGAGTTCGGCCATGTTGTGGAGTTGCTAATGCTAGCGGTTAGCTTCCACTACTAGCAAAGATGCGCTCTGCTCTCTCCTGGACTTTAAAAAAGTTTGCATTTTTGGCATCATGGAAGAGCTTGGAAGTAAAAGTAAGAGAGAAATGTATATGGAGGTAAAGCAAGGAGCTAAAACCAGAGTGAACACGCTGCGGCCTACACTAGCTTGGGTAAGCTAAAGGAGGCTACAAAAGCATGGCCTGATGGTGACCTGGCTTTGTTGCTACAGAACTTGTAACTAATAATATTTTTTGTCCAATAGTGTGAATCTTTTTACTTTGTGGCTTATTTAGTATCAGTTGGTTCCTGTTATTGTTGACTACAGCTAGCTGCTGCAGACTTGTTTACGATAGGTGTAATTTAACTTTTGACCAGTAGGGCAGAGGAGCAGGAAACTGCTTAGTGTTATATTAAAAAGTTTGACCTAGATGTACATTTTTCTCTCACACACCTGAGCAATGAACTGAATGATCTTGACAAAAATATTGAGGGGCATATCTCTGGGCACAACACTTCGACTCCCTTTGGGAAACAAGGTGGAAGTGATGGATGTCAGGCGGCTGAAAAAAAAGAGAGAAACATTATTATTTTATTCCTCAGAGAAAAAGTTTTGTCAAAAAAAAAAAACTATAGTCAATAAAAGAAGGAATAAAATCTCTGATTAAAAACGATGCATTTCTTGCTCCCACCTCTGTGTTGCAGTGTTGCTCTCACACTTTATTCGGATCATGTAGACCCACAGCAAGCGGTAGAGGGATTCTAGCGCCACACGTGCCATTTTAGGGTCTTTGTTCTGCATTAAAACACAATTAAAACAATTAATATGAATAATTTTTATGCACTGGCCCTTAAAGCTGCTATAACACTAGGGCTGCAACAAACGATTATTTGGATAATCGATTAATCGGATGGGGTCTCGACACGATTAATCGATTAATCGGATTACATAGGGACATTTTTTAAAACTGCTAGGGAAACGTTATTTTTCTCCTTCCTTCACTTTATTAAACACAACATTATTAGAAAACAGTTCAATAGCAGAAAACCAACATGCCATCACCTAAATTGTCTTATAAGGTGTATAGACAGAGACCTTAAGCTACATCTATCTGTGACCTAAAATGCTTGGTCCAAGTTAAACAGCTTAAAGAGCAAGTCAACCCCTACCAGAGTCTAACTCCACTCCTGCTTCATGTTTGAAAAATGCAACACATGCTGTTGCCTGGCAGACCGAGAGGGCGGAGCCGCTAACAAATACACACACACTCAGGCTCACGACAGCATTGTGACATCATAATGTACCAGTTTACATCATAGCATACTTCTTAGCCAATAGCGGTGGCAGATTTAAATTAAAATACAGTGCAGAGTTTTTACCTGACAACGGCACAACACTGCCAGTTTTAGGCAGAATATTTAAATTTTAACTAAGATGCACTAAAGTGCCAAATTATTGACGACACGTGTCTGCAGCACGATTAGACACTCGTTTATTTAGTTTATCAGCAAAAAAAAGTTTATTTGGGGGTGACTTGCTCTTTAAGGGCAATTCTCATCTGTTTTGTTTGATCTCATCTGTAGACATTTATTATAATTGGGGATGTCAAACAACTAATTTTTAAATGAAATTAAACATAGGCTGTGAATTAATCACTATTTCCAAAAATGACTGAAAAATACCAAATAAAACAAAAGTAAATGAATGCCATTCTCCTTGTGATGATGCCCTGGGCAACTGCCATAAAGTCACATCAAGAGATGCTGCTGATCATTCCAATGATCCCAAATAGACTCACATTAGGCCACATGAAAGCAACTGAACCCAAAAATATATTAACCCTTTGATGCATGAATTATGAAATCTTCAGCCATGATTTTTTTTAACAATTTTTTTCATTCATCTTTAGGTGTGAATGAAACAAATTTCAACAAATATTTTTTGTAAAATTTTATAATTTACAAATAATTTATTACAGGTCCACCTTAGTGGACCACGTGCATTCTGAACATGAAATATGTTGGCTTGACTTACTGAAGTCCAAATGGAGGGGCTCAAATACAATAAAGTCTTCAACAGCTGTGCTTAATAGCAAAAACAAATAAATAACAATTTTGAGTACCTGTCCACTGTAGTGACCATCATGCACCAAAGGGTTAACCAGTATATAACTACACGCACACAACACGCCTGCAGCAACAGTTAGGACTCCTCCCTCCCTTTTAAAAGCGTTTTCGCTTGTGAGGACACTGTGGTTGTAAAGCCACATGTTAGTAGTCTGGCCCCGGTGTGATCAACCAGTTTCTGCGGGAATGTGACGGCGGAACCGGTTCGCAGCGGCGCGAGTCCCCCCCCCCCCCCCCCCCCGCCTATCTAATAGCGTCGCGCTTACAGTTTTATAGACTTTTTTTACGAGCTTAGGGCATGTCTAGCCTGTGTAATAATCCGGGGCTTGGGTGAATCACTTTTGAAAAGTTTTTAACTTACCCGGACACAGAGCTCTCTCCTTCCTCGCTGATGATTCTGACATGCTTGCGTTTAAGACGCTGCATCATCACCGTAGTATCCCCGTGCCATGCTAAGTCTGACCTACAAACGTTGCATGTCTTCGCCTGATTTAACTGAAAATGCTCCCAAACTTTAGAAGTTTTTACTTTTTTGGGGTCTCGCTGCTTCTGCCATGTTCCTCTTACAAACACCTGCCGGCTCTCCACCGGTCTGCGCGCAACGGCGGGCAGGAGGGGAGGGGGCTTTTGGAAGAGTTGCGCAACACAACGAATCGATGACGCAATTCGTTGCCAACGCTTTTAGTAATCGATTTTCATCGAATTTATCGATTCGTTGTTGCAGCCCTATATAACACAATTTTTTGCAAATAAAAACAAGCTTTTTCTAAATGTATTTTTACATGAAATTCAGTATTTTGTGCTTCCTCATAGGCAGAAGCTCACTGTAAAATCACTGCTCAGTGTGCCACTAAACAATGGAAAAACAAACACACTGGTTGTTGCTTTTGCATGGGCTGACCTTGAGATTGGAGAGGCAGTTGTTTAGGAAAATGTGCCAGCGGCTGAGGAAGAACTGCTTCTGACTGACGCACAGCAAACACGTCACCAGCGGGTACAGAGCCTGCACGCAGAAAGACATCAGACAACAATTTAAAAGTATTTATTCAGAAGACGCTCTGTTTTTTTTGTCATTTTAAATATACATTTTAATCATTTTTTAAAATCATTTTTATATTTGTACTTATTTGTTTTTGTGAAATGCCTCATGATTTTTATCTTGGGAGGCGCTCTATAAAAGATCGTTTTCTTTCTTTCTTTCTTTCTTTCTTTCTTTCTTTCTTTCTTTCTTTCTTTCTTTCTTTCTTTCTTTCTTTCTTTCTTTCCATCTTATTAAATTAAAATATCTTCTGTTTCACAAACTAATTAAAACAAGGCCTAAATGAACTAAACCATCAGTAGAGCAAATGAAAGATAACCAGAAATGTGTATAATTCTGTTCACAAAGAACTTGCTGTAGTTTGCATGCCAGCTTCCTTAGCAGGAATGACTTGCTAATGATCCGCGTTGGTCTATTATTACCTCTTATCATGAATGCTTTTGTAAATGTTAGCTTTGACAGGTACATCATCTACCAAGCACTCCTTATCAGTGGGTGTTTGTTATGCATCTCTCACCCATTACGGTCCCTCCTCTCACTCAGGAATGTAAAAGCAAAACAATTAAGAAAATGCACCGTGTTGCTGTCGCGTCTGCTCGTTCAGCTCCGTCTGACACGGCAGGTTCTTGTTGGCTTGCACGCGTGCTCGGATCCTGTTTGTTTGGAAAACAAAGTGAAAGGAAGGCGAAAACGTCTGAGCGAAGGGAGGTGTGTGTGTTTGTGTGAGGCTTGGCTGCATGTGCCGTTCACAGTATTTGGAGAATCCGTCAAAAGGAGAGTGCATACCAGCGGAGTGGCATGTCTGCAGCCTGAGGACACGGGTGTCTGTGACAGCAGCAAGAGGAACTCCTGCAGATATCTAAAATAGTCCATCAGCAGCAGCCAGCAATAATGCAACGAAGCAGCTTAGTGACGCAGCTCGTAAAGGAAAAGTCTGTGCCAGCTGTTCCGTGGGTGGGGAAAATGCGAACACCAATGACTGATGTTTGATTTAAATTTTGTCTTCATGTTTTAAATGTAACAGAAAAATAGCTGCTTTTCACTGAATTAGAATATTTGACTTATTGTAGAGAATGATTAAGTATATCAGTGGTGAAATGTGTTTCTCTAGAAATTGGAGATGAGTCAGTTTCTTCAGAAACCAGATGTGTCTGGAAGGGTGCACAAAGAAAGCGACGCCAGCAACCATATGCAGTTTGATAAAGATCACGGTGAAACCTTTGTGCAGAGAACAGTTTAAAATCTGATTGTCTGGATAAAACTGGGTTGTTTCAAAAGATAAGAAAGACTTTCTGAGACTTCATTAAAATCCACTTGATATAGTTTTCTGGCCTTTAACTCAGTTCTCAGAATGGCCAATCCACTGATGTGGCGTTTTTATTGCCGATACCGATAAGTAGAGGACCTGGTCAGCTGATGGCTGATATGTGCTGCTGGACTTTTGGCCAGATTTTCACAGCCAACGTCTAAACACTCTCCACCTTATCTGCATGCTAAAATGTCACTAGTAACATCAATTGATGCTCAACATTCTCAGCCTGAATCAGTTTTTGAACTCTGAATTTAACTGTTGAGTCTTAATTTTGTTTAAATCCAACATTTAACCTAAGTTAAACAAATCAATAAACTAACCAAGTATGAAATAAACAAAACAGCTAAATTAAAATAAAATTCAGTTAACAGAAATGTTTCAGAGCATTTATTAAGCAGATGTTATTCAAGAAAGTAAATATATGTTCAAAGTAACCCTAAACTTTATTTTAACTGTAAGCTAGAGCTTTAACATTGATCACAGTGATTATTGAGTAAGAAACTTGACTAATTTCATGTTTGACACCACTCTGCAGCCCTTTGCTGACCAAAAACTGTACTTAAAATTTGTGAAATGGGTAAGTGCTCTATTGAGGGAGCTCTTTACCTGCTTTAAGGCTATTAGCTGTTATGCTAGCTGTTAGCTTTTTCAGTTCGCTGATCATCAATAAAAAGTACAAGAAGAAGGAAAAGACAGAGTCTGGAAATAAAAGTAAGAGAGGGAAAGCAAATCGCTAAAACCAGAGTGAAAATTGGCGCGGCCTACGCTAGATTGAGGAAGCTAAAAGAGGTTACAAAATCATGGACTGATTGTGACCTGGCGTTGTTGCTATTGGACTTGTAATTAATTACATTTTTGTCCAACAGTGTGGGTCTTTTTACTTGAAGATTTATTTTAGTACTAGTTGGCACATGTTAGTGTTAGCTCATTGTTAGCACTAGCTACAGCAGAGTTGTTTACGACAGTTGTAATTCCACTTTTAACCAGTAGGATAGAGGAACAGGAAACTTATTAAAGAGAAAGCCATAGGGGCACTTGCTCTTTAAAGAGCAAGTCACCCCCTACCAGAGTATTACTCCACTCCCACTTCCTGTTTGAAAAATACAACAAATGCTGTTGCCTAGCAGACCGAGAGGGCGGAGCTGCTAACAAATACACACAGGCTCACAATGACACTGTGACATCATAATGTATCAGCTGACATCATAGTGTACCTCTTAGCCAACAGCGACGGCAGATTTAAATTCAAATGCAGTGCAGAGTTTTTACCTGAAGACGGCGCAACACTGACCGCTTGGCAGAATATAACAATTTTAACTAAGATGGACTGAAGTGCCAAATTATTGACAACACGTGTCTACAGCATGATTAGACACTCATTTATATAGTTTATCAGCAAAAAAAGTTTATTTGGGGGTGACTTAATCTTTAATGTTACCTTAAATAAAATTTGGCTCCCCGTGGATGTGTGCCTGACTTTAAATGAGCTCTACAAAAACGTATATTGGCCAATGCAATAAATAGAAAATGATAAAAATCAGGCTGATATATTGGTCTAAACCGACTATGAATTCGCATTTATGAATTTCACTTTTATAAACATTTATTAATAATTAATATTATTTCCATTGAGTAGTACCTTTTCTCTCCCCGCAATATCATTTTGTTTACAAAATTCTCTGAGACAAGTTAACACTAATTTATACAAGTAAAAAACAATACATTTAATAAAATCCTAGAAAAGACTTTTTTAAAGTTTATAGCTCTTCACAATGAACCAGAAACTGTGACTTTAGATGCTCTAATTCTGATGTGCTGATTCTTCCACCTGCCTCAGTGCTTTAGCCAAATGAAGCCCATCTGGCGAAGCTTCAAAAACGCATCTGTCTGCAGCACTTCTTTAATCTCACACAGAGATAAAAGCCCACATGTTGGTGGGTTACAGTAAGTGCTTTTTACCAGTTGTTGATAATGGAGAGGAAATGAAGAGAGGTGACCAAGGATGAAGCAGAATCTGGTAAAAATAAACACAACTTACCAGTGAGTGCTTTTTTCTAGAGGACAAATCCAGCGTGGTGTCATGAAGACTCTCTACGAAATTTCGCAGACATGGAACATTCACCTCATTCTTCACAGTCTGGAAGTAAATGATCAGAGTCCACTTTTAAAAATGTTTAAGAAGAAAGTAAAAACTGCAGCGTAATGAGTTAAACTCCTGCAGTTTATTTGTTTCTTTATTAATCAATTATAAAATGTACTTCAAGTCAAAAATAAAGTTGAAATAATATTTTGAAAAACTAAACATTAAACGAAAAAATTAAAATTGGAAACAAAAAACTTGCCATAAAAACTTTTATTTGTCTATAAAAGGTGAAATCACATACCAAATTGGTAATTTTTTGTTTGAGTTGTCTTTTTTTCGGGGTTTGAAAAAAAAACTAATTTTGTGGGTGGGGCCTTGTTGTGGATAAAAAAAAACCTCTCTTTATTAGCCAGAGTAAAAATAAATTCCCAGTTTTCAGAATAAAAAATGTATTTACTTAACTCATTCACTGCAAATGACGACTAAAGTCGTCATTTGCATTTTTTTACTGTTTGAGCATCGGAACGAGCCCCCGCGCTGAGAGAACAAACATCTCAGCCCTGAAGCCAATCTTCATCCGCATACGTCACACGTCACGTGATCAGGAAGCAGACCATCCATGTGTTAGGAGATCGTTTGGGCCGTTCCTGTAAAAAAAAAAGTGAAGCGCGAACCGGAAAAGTGTCTGCCGATCACAATTCGACAACGGATTATGAAAGAACGGATAACGCTCGAAACACACGGCTTCTTCCTGATGTAAGAGGTGAGTTTCCTCTTTGTTTTGGCATCAACATCATGCTAGCGCGCAACGTTCTGTGACTCTTAAAAAAAACAGTAAAACCGGTGAGAAACGCTGGCGGCGAAGGCCGTTAGCGATCAGGAAACGGCTGGCAGTGAATGAGTTAAAGTAACAATCGATAGTTTTTTAACTTTAAGCTACAACTTTAACATTGATCTCAGTGACTGCTGAGTTAGAAACGACCAGTTTCATATTTGACACCACTCTGCAGCTCTCTGCTGACCAAACCTTGTGGAGCGGGTAGGTGTCCTTTACCTTCTTAGCGGCCGTTAGCTGTTATGCGAGCAGTTAGCACTTTTAGTTCTCCGATCTTCAATAAAAAGTGCAAGAAGAAAAAAAAAAGAATTTTGTTTTTAATGTTGGCATCATGCCGGAGCCCCTAAGTAAATGTAAGAGTAATGTCTTTAGAGGCGAAGCAAAGAGCTAAAACCAGAGTGAACATTGGCACAGCCTACACTAGTTTGAGGGAGCTTAAGGAGGCTACAAAATCACGGACTGATGGTGACCTGGCCTTGTTGCTACTGGACTTGTAGGTAATAATATTGTATCCAACAGTGTGGATCTTTTTACTTTGTGGTTTATTTTAGTGTTAGTTGGCTCGTGTTAGCTTGTTTGTTAGTGCAGCAGGGTTGTTTACGGCAGCTGTTATTCCACTTTCAACCACTAGGGTGGAGGAGCAGAAAACTGCTCACTGTTACTTTAAACAAAACCTCCGCTTTTAAAATTATAGATATTTTTTTCTTTTTGGAAGCAAAATATTTTTACTCAAACAAAAATATGATTCAATTTGTAATTCAGCCTTTAATTGACAAATAACTGGGTTTTTTTCAATTTTTTTTGTTGTTGTTGCCATTTTCAAACTTTGATTTGATTACTAAAGAAACAAAATAAACTCCACAAACAATCAAATATTTGCTGGTTATCAAAACCTTAACTTGCAAAGGTATGATGTAAAAACTAAGACATATTTGTCATTTAAAATTAAACGAAAATGTCTTCTATCAGACTCAAGTTTATGAGTAATAACAACACTTACAGCAGCCACAGGTACGAGTATTTCCACAAAT
The DNA here is from genome assembly GCF_043380555.1 of Nothobranchius furzeri. NCBI lineage: Eukaryota > Metazoa > Chordata > Actinopteri > Cyprinodontiformes > Nothobranchiidae > Nothobranchius > Nothobranchius furzeri. Next base: position 62,050,035 of record NC_091750.1, read on the forward strand.
AGTCCAGCTAATGAGTGCTTAATGTCTTTATCCTTCACTTCCAAGAAATACTGGGCACACTCCTGCAGACACAGGAAATAACACATCAGAACTGTGTACTTGGGAGGTATTTGGTTCAAATAGGGAGCCTTAGTCACACCCATCCATTTCCAGACCATGGGTCCCTGGAAGAACAAAAAAATGAAAGCAAGTCAACGAGGCTAAAAATGCTATTTACTAATTCAACTTGTTATGTGCCATTGACTTCACAAATGATGTCCATGCATTTAAAAGACGCATTTTGATGCCAAGACGCGCTTCATTTTGAATGGGGGAAAATGTTATTTTAGGATTTGTGTGAAAATAAGTCCAGGACTACGAATGTGCATCACCAAAGGGACGTCATCGAACCAGACACACAGAAAAACAGGGAAATGTCTGTAAGTTCAGTGAATTTTAAATTCTTCATTCAGGAGGAAAGAACCACCAGAAATCTGGCCATGTGGTGAGTAGCAGCTATGCTAGGGAAGAGGAGATTCTGTGGTGACGTCATATATGTGACGTCTGACTTATAATCATGCTAATTACAAACATTTACAAGCTGCTAAATCTCAAAGTACGTTACTGGCATGATCGTAACACAAATGATTACTTTTCATTTAAATTGAATTACAACCTATGTGCGGATCAGTGCATTAGGCTAAGTGAATAAGAAAATAGCTCTTTCAGCCCCACTGACATGAATTCATTTATTCGTTCTTCCAGGGACCCATGAGCCAACCGGAAAGGGAGGGGAATTAGGCTCCCTATTGCTGCTTCACATGATAAAAGAAAAGTAGAAACATTCTTCCCAGTTACCATCAAAGAGAAAACAAGTATCTGTGATGACTACAGAAGAATTTAAGGACACCAAAAAGCTTCCAGATGTTAAAAGATAACATAGGAGCATATGTACAGGGATGCTGTCAGAACCCCAATTAAGTGGCACAATTCCATGTCATTTAAACCAGTGGTTCCTAAAACTTAGTTAAAAATAAAAATGGTAGAGATTTTGAGACCCAAACTAATCCTGGTGAAATGTAAACAGGTCAGTCTACCTGCATGAACTGAAAGGAGGCTTCAAAATCTTCCACCGGGTACATTTTGATGCGGAAAAACTTGAGCCCCATGATGAGGCTGATGGTGGATTGGATGACGTATGGATTCTGCTCCTTCTGCTTCAGCTCCTTCAATTCAGAGATGAACTTCTTCCTCACAGCTGGGAACCTAACGGGAGGGGGGTAAAAAGGGAGGGTTTGGGTAAACATGGATGGTATATCCTGATGTCACCAGAATGATTTTACAGTTTATGCAGTTAAAACACCAAGAACAACAATTACGTGTTTATCTACGAATATGCAATCTGAGTCGGTTTGTGTTTTTTTTTTTTTCATGTGGGTTGGGTGAACTTTTGAGGGTTTGTGTATATCTTCATAATCCAGACTTTTTTCTAACAGCGTTCTGCTGCCTAAATTTAGAATGGCATCTGGAGGGGTGATGGGGAAGGGGGGGCATGCATGTTTTTTTACTTAGATGTTTGACACCGCTCTCGAGTAAGAGAGAAAAGTTACCCGTTTCATATTTAGCGTGTCTCACAAAAACAAGAAGAAAACTGAAATGTTTGTGATTGTGTGTATTTAGTGTTTTTTTATACACACATGTGAATAGTGTTACAATAAGAGTTAAATCTTTAAACATCTTTGGTGTGTTCTTGCCGTGTTGGGCTGCAAACTTCGTCAGGCAGCCACAAACGAAACGTTGCAGGTAAATTTCAGTGTTTTAAAAAGAACTAAAAGATGGAAGAGTTAAATCTGCTTTAAAAACCTAATTAAAGAGGAAATATCTTCATCTGAGAGGTATTTTAGTTTGATCGTGTTTGTTAATGTGTGTGTAATATACCTGATGGCCACATGAACCCCCACTTCCCAGCTACAACATGAAAAAAAGGGACGGTGCTCATCTTTCACCACACATCTGGAGTTATTTTCCTCTTGCACACACACACACACACACACACACACGTATGAACACACAAACACACACATGTACACATAAATACACACATGCAGAGTTTATAAATAAAGCCATGGCTTCAACGCGACCTGGATCATCAGATTGAGAAACCTAAACACCGAAAATAGCGTTTATGAGACGTATAGTACCTCGACTGAGCGACCACTCCCACTACTTCAGCGTAGAGGTCAGCTACGATGTGCATGTTGCCGGTGTTGGGCCCCAGATACCTAAAAAGCCAAATCAAATGAAAAAAAATCAGCAGATGATAATAAAAGATTTGAGCTCTTCTCTGTTAGTTGCCTTACCCCTCTTTGTATTTGAAGTGCTTGAAGGCGAGGTTAACAACTTCTTGGATGAGTCCATCCAGTAGAGGGTGAAGGGGGATCTGCAGTGATGAAAAATGTTATTTCAAATCGAAATGTTCAATTCATTCCAACGAAAACAGTAAATAAAAAACTATCCATCCATGTTCTGCATGCTTATCCACGCAGGGTCCCGGGAGGCTGTCTCTGGGTAAGCAGGCGGGGTACACCCTGGACAGTCCATCACAGGACAACACAGAGACACACGGGACAAACAACCAAGTGTGCACACACTCACACCTAAGCACTATTTTACAGACCAATCAACCTGGCAGCCAAACTTTTAGGACTGTGGAAGGAAGCTGGAGTACCCGGAGGGAAACCACGCATGCACAGGTAGAACGTGCAAACTTCATGCAGAAAGACCCCAGGCTGGGATTTGAACCCAGGACCTTCTTGCTACAAGTCAACAGCGCCAACCACTGTGCAGCCCCAAGTGAAAAACTAAAATAAGAACAATCTTTTACTATTTTCTCCCAGTTTGATGAGCATGGTGCCTTTTCTGAGAAACCCGATCAGACAACAATGATGTAAATTGTTCTTTGTCTCGGGTGTAATTTAACATCCAGTTGGGCCAATTAACACACCAGTCACAAACACAGAGTCATCCTTCCTCTTCTCATGGATACAAAAACCCTGGCTTTGACTGGGGATCCATTCTTCTGTTTTCTTTACGTTTCTAAAGGAAAACATTAGAAGCTGTCTCTTGACAACTAAAGATTCTTCTTATGTTGGCTTCTGTTTATGTGCATTCACTGCAAAACAGAAAACCCGAATTTCCATCTTTCAGACAAAATATACAATAATGACAACAACTCTGACTCTCTAGAGATAAAATAAAAATATGAAATTAAGCTATTAAACTAAAAAAATTGAAAAAAAAAACCTAATTAAAAAACAGAAATAAAACTAAGTAAAAGTTAGGAGGAAGAAATAAGGGATTTGCTCACAAAAAGAGATTTTCAAATGGATTCTTGCTGTCAAGCATAAAGAAGTGATTTATTCTAAATTATGTTAACTAAAAATATATATAAGAAGTGTTTTAGTTTGCAGAAATCAAAGACACCTGTGTGGGAGTTTTAGAAGAGAGTAGACAGTAAAATCCACCTCACCTGTTTCAGAACTTCAATAAGCACCAGCGAGAAAATGAAGTCTATCGCCAGATCCCTACGCTCTAGTAAGTAGTCCTTCTGTTGTTCATCGCTGAGTCAGAAAAGCACAATCAGAAAGAAAGATGTCACCCACTCAGATTTGTATCCATGTAGAAGACAAAGCAACATAAGGACTAAACTCTGACTTTTTTGATTTGGTGTTGGCTCGGGGTCGGTACTCGTGGGACTCGTCTTCCAGGCCGTTCTGCCTCTTGTACCAGTCGAACAGAGTCTTTAAGATGGATGGCAAGCAGTACTCTGCCAGAGAGCTCATAGAGCTGATCAGCTGCACACAGGCAATAGAAACAAACGGGTTGAAAAAAAAGTGAGACCTTTCTTCTTTACCAACTACATTTGATAGTGATCCAGGTGAGACGCACCTGGTCGAACTGTGGGTCTTCTCCTCTCTGCAGAGATTTGTTAAGTGGCTTCTCCTGTGAGATATGAGGGTAATGAAGGAAAATGACATAAGGGATAAGGGAAGATTTTAAGAAGCAATGTACAGGTGAAACTCAAACATTTGAATATGGTGCAATGGTTCATTATTTTCTGTAATTCAACTTAAAGGAATGGTTCACTCGTTTAAACAACACATGTGCAGTGGTCTCCAGTAGGAATGAATTTCTTGTAGGTCATTCTTGGGGTGGGGTATATGCATCGTTTCTCTGACCTAAAAGTTCCCCGCATCACAGCTGAGCTTCAGATGGCATGTTTTGGAGTCTTATTTCCTGATATTTGGACATCTAGCAGCAGATTGGATAACAGCAACGCGACACTACATCTGACTTGCAACGTGAATGTTTTTTCTCCACAAATAACACAATATACCACATTTTGTCCTGCGATATTATATCGATATTCAAAAGTCGTGTATGAAATTTTTGGAAGAATTTACATGCAAACATTTGTGTATGTTTTTGTTGTTGGTGCAATTCAAACACCGACCGCTAGTTGGCAGCAGTGTGCAATTGATTTTGTTTCCACCATTGAAATGTAAATCCCTCTATTATGGTTCAGATAGCTCATGTTAAACATGTTGCATATCTGTTTGGACTGTTTATTGAGCTTTCCTACAATAAATTCAGTCTAAACAAATCACTAATACTGTCTGGCTGAATGTATCTCAATATATCGTGATATATCGTATCGTCTCCCCTGTATTGTGATATGTATGGAATCGCCAGAATTTCACCGATACACATCCCTATACATGAGATGGATTCATTACATGCAAAGCCAGATATTTAAAGCCTTTATTTGTTATAATTGTGATGATTGTGGCTTACTGCTTATGAAAACTTCACATTAGAAATCTCAGACAGTAAAATTTGTGAAAAGGTTTAATATTCCAGGCTCAAAGTGTCGCACTCTAATCAGCTAATGAATCCAAAACACCTGAAAAGGGTTCCTGAGCCTCTGAGTTGAATTACTGAAATAAATGGATTTCAGCACCATATTCTAAATTTTCAAGTTTCTCCTGTAGCTGCGAGGTAAACAAGAATTTTGGCAAGAATCTGGTGATACGATATATATCACAATACAATATGTTGCGATGCTAAAAGCCAGACGATATTCGCCATTTTTAAAACCGAATAATAATACTCAGGCCGGGTGATTCAAAGACACATACAGTGTTATTGTGAGATCTCGTTCTTCAGTTAGAATGAAGGCGGTAGAAATCTGCTGCCACCTACAAGTCGGAGTTTGAATTGCACTTAGTGCTTTTAAATATCCAATAAAAAACAGCACACTGTTTTAAATATCGGCTCAGTGTCATAACTAAATTACTGTGATATTTCGGTGTATCCATATTTTCTTACATCCCTTCTAAATATCCGAGCACATTTACATTTTATACAAATTAACAAGATAAATAAAACAAAGTTAGGATTATCAATGTTCTCAAACCCGACTCAGTCATGGCAGACGGCAGCTCATACTGAGTCAGGATCTGCTGGAGGTTTCTTCCTGTTAAAGGTGAGTTCTCTCCACTGTCGCTATATGCCTGCTTAAGCCTAATTTATACTTCTCCATCTGCGTCGGGACGGACGCCATTATCCGTCCTTTCAAGGCTCGCAAGGACGAACGACATTGAGCTCTCTTTTCTAAACATCCGTCCAACGAGGCGGAGAACGCAAGCTTGAGATTGGTCAGGACGCCGCTGTCATTGACATTGCGCCCTCAAAAACATAGAGCCGAAGATATCTAGCAGCAGACACGGAGCAGCTTGAAGAACACCTCGCGGAAAAACTCTAAAGATATGAACGTTTTATTTACCCGTGGCTGGAGGAGTGAAAAGATATGCAGCAAGCATTGTATTCATGGACGGAAAAGACGGGAAACGTGGGTTTAGAGGTTGCGAGAGCATGAAGAGGCGGAGGAGAATGAGGGACAAATTTGTCCGTGGTAAAAAGTCTCTAAAATACAAAAAAAGAAAAACACAATAGCAAGTGCACTATCTTGGATGGGACACATGACAGGCACCACAGAACAGTGTTACGCCCTCTGTTGTCCTGCCAGGAGACGGAGAAGTCAAGAGAGCAAAACGTCTCCATCTGTGTGTGCATGTCTCTCCTTCGTGGAGCTAACAAAGACATATAAATTAGGCCTTAGTATGAAGGTGTCATGTTCTGTGTCCTTGTGGTCCCCAGCCCCCTCCTGTTCTCCCTCCAGGTGTCCCCTCAGGTCCCGTGCTCGTGTTTCTCCAAGTTCGTGCTCACGAGTGAGCTTCTGTTTTGTTTTTGATCATTCAGTGTGTTCTGAGATTAAGTCTGGTTTTTGTGCCTTTGGACTTTTGGCGCATCCCCCTTTAAATAAAGGAATTATTTCCTTAAACCACTCCTGCCTCGAGTCGTTCTGGGAATTCTGCATCTTGGGTCCAAAACCTCCTGCTCTCACCGTGACAGAAGGACTGATGTAAAGTCCTTCACTGCGTTTACATGTGCATCTAAGTTAATCTTAGTCGATCTACAATAGGGCTGCACAATATATCGCAAATATATCATTTTCGCGATATCAGCATGCGCAATCTGCTTATCGCAAAGAACAGCTAAATATCGCAATGAATGGTCAGCTCCAATGTTTGCTACACATAATGCATTCTGTTAATCAAACGAAAGCATGATGTTTTTTTAACAAATCAAATAGAGCTCTTCAGCCATTTGGCCAATTGGGTGGGTTCTCATAGGTTAGACGCTCGCCCCCGAGGTGAACGGCACTTAATTTTGATGGTTAGCAAACACCTGAGTTAGCTTTGTTCTGCTGATTCTGCTTTTCCCAGGATCCACTGATTGCCTTTTCTTGTTAATTTTCTTTTTCCCTTTCCTCACATCTTTCGCTTTCCTCATTTTTATGAAATTTTTGTCATAATTTAATTTCTTTGTTTTTGATTATTTTTGTTCCAGAGTTAAGTTTTTATTTATCGCAAGTAATATCGTCATCGCAATATTAATCACCGTTATCGCATACCGCAGGTTTTCCTAATATCGTGCAGCCCTAATCTACAACAATAAACTGAGAGCCTTTATCCTAGTTCACATGTATGATAGAAAACTGAATTACTGAATGAAGTGCGTTTTACTGGGTGGTGATACGCGCCCTTTCTAGTCGTCGTTCTTCCAGTTAGCTTATTGTAACACAAATAGTACACAAACACTTGCGGGGGTGAAGCAGATGGAGTAAAAACTGGATATGCAAAATGGCTGAAGGAATGGGCAACATCAACGCTGAAGCACAGCTGATTTGGTGCTCTTCTGTTTGATGGTGTTAGACGTGCTGGATTGTGGCAATGACAGTTTCAGAAAACTGTTTCCGCAATCTCCTCACTTCCAACTTTCAACAAGAGTGTCCAACCAGTACCAGCTCAGCTGAGTCAACCACAGTACCTGGGTACTTCAGCTCAATTAGAATCAGTTTGCCTTCAGCCAGACTAACGTGTCCTGGGTCCTATTGGTTTACATAAACTAATAGTTTGGTTTACTGACCTTGCGATCAAACGAACTGACTGACACAAGTCAATGACTTGATGCAATCTCTTGGGTTTCCTTATGTAGAAAACCTTTGACTAATTTAAATAATGAACTGAACCCAATGCACAGATAAGTAGGTTGTTTTAGAACCTATACTTTACTTAGTGTGTTGATTTGACCCTACATCTAAATAAACTGAATTTAATTGGAAAAGAGTCTCCTAGTCTACTAGATAATATGTTTTGGATTTAACACAAAAAGTCCTAAATTAACTTGAACCCAGTTTGAGACTTACCAATTAGGATATGGTTTCATTAAACATATTAGGTTACTTATGAGGGCTGAAAAAATGCAATAATGTGAATTCAGTTTTATAAGCATGCCAAACTGTTTGAATTTGAGGAATGTTTAATATATTTATACCGTATGAAAATGTGAAAAATGAAAGCTTTCATGTGTTTCACTCAGTTGCCAAACAGAAAATCGACATTAAATCATGTTCTTTGCTGATGCTTCATATTTGACATGTTTAACCAGGCAGGCAGATCGTTTCCGTATATATTTACTAAATCTGATCATTTTATCTTTTTTTTATTAGACTGCAGCTATGACTTTCTCTTTCTCTTGTCAACATAAAAAACATAAAAAGTCAATCTAAATAAATCGATCAGATAAGTGACTGAGATGCAGAGTGAGTGATGCTGTAACCGGAGATGAACGAGAAAAGAAACACACAACACCTCGAAAAATCCATGCAAACTCACTTACCAGTGGCTCAGCCATGATGACGCGAATCTTGCGCTCTGAGAGTAGGGTGAAGTTGGCGAACAAGCTTTTTAGGACAAACTCGCCCGGCTTGCTCTCAGGGTCTACGCTGACAGGTGCCATGATGACCGGACCCTTCCTCTCTCCTAACGTGGTGCTGGGAGGTGGGATCGATGGCTTCAGTCCCACTGGAGAGGCTGAGAACATCAAAGATCAGTCACATTTTATTGTTTTTTTTTTGTTATCAGTCTTTCAATCACAAGAAACCAGGAAGTGGAACATCTGAGTCAACATAAAAACATGGATGCCACGTGTTCTAAGATTTTTGCTTTTTGTCATTTGAGACAAGTCGCAGCGCCTTGCATTTTTAACTTAGCTTTCAAGAAATGATCATTTGTCTTGTTGACCCTTTTTTCAACCACAACTAAATGATGTTGTCTCACTTTGATAAGGAAAATATGTCGAGGTGAAAGACGGGAATGCAAATACGCTTTTGCAAACTACACAATAAAGCTCATGTTTGAATTTTTGAACATGACGACATCATCGAGAAGTCTGGACACTTAAATCTTACTGGATGTGACAAAACAATGTTCAGAGAGGTATGTGTGAGAAGCAGCATTCACATTCTTTCCAACATAACTGATAACAAACTAGGATCTGCAGCAGATTCTTCTTGTTGACCATTACTCGAGTCAACCACTTCAGTTCATATAAAAAAACTCAAAATCAGCGGCACTCTGCGTGAAACATGTCAGGTCTAATTGACCCAGCAAGGCCACATGACCTGGCTGACGTGCAGAAGTGATAATTCCCAGAGCGCATGGGTCTCCTGACCTCAAACAACTATCTGTTTAAATGACACCTGAGCCCTCACACGATGCATATAGAAACGCATGCCTTTGTAGGCTTACCGAGACCCTTGATGAAACTGATGACACTTGCCCTGCTCCATTTAGTTGGTACTTCCATGATGCCGAATGACAAAACGCCAAAAGGTACAGTATATGAAGCAGGAAGGAGCAGTATGAAGGTGGAGTGATACGACCTTCTTTACCAGTGGTAAAAATTCTTGCAAGATGGCATTTTTATCTTCATTACTTTATCATACTACAAACTGCAGACATCTCATTAATGCCTGGTGTCTGGCATATTTAACCAAAGCTCAATGTGTCAACCTCCATGGTTGGAAAAAAGAATATCAAGAAAAGCGGGAAAATTGTGACAGATGAAAAGGAATTTGTCACAGATTCAGTGTTACAGCTCCATCTCAAACACAATCCAAGTAAAACAGGAAGATAGTCGTTTTCCATGCTGGAGGAGCCATAACCAGATCAAAAGTGCCCACATGAGGACTGATCGGTGCAGTAGAGCTGAAAATGTAGCAGTCACAGAGGAAGAGACGTGAAAATATCCTTCGAAAATAAGGAATAAACAGTCTGCAAACGTATTCTGTGGTGAGAAGATTCTACCAGCACGGATCCAGAGTTTTTCAAAGCTCCAGTGAGAGTTTAGGTAGATCACAGGCAGCGCTGGGCTCCATTTCTGACAGCTATATGAGCCTACAGGTCAACTATCAATTTCTACTTTAGCCTCTGCTCCGCCTCCAACCTGACGCCCCCTGCTCTGTACAGCAGCTCCCGTGACCGTGGAATCCTCGAAGCCCATTGGAAAGGAGCACAGACATCAAGTGCTTCTTTGAAGGTGTTTGTGAGGCTGTCTTTAAGTTGTCAGTAGCAGTTAAGTAAAGTCTGCTCCTTGTGGAGGTTCGACCAGAAGAGTTGGGCTGGAATTTCAACACTGTTCCAAGACAGAGCTGAGGGGAGGAGGGAGGCGCTATATATAGACCGCTGGCAGTCAGTCTCTTACATACCCACCACTCCCACTGACCCCTACTCACACATAAGTGCACACACATTCAAACACACACACACAGACGTACACACTTGGTCAAAAGTGGAAATGAGAGTGGGAAAAAAAAATCTAGATAAACTTAAGAGGAAACTTTTGTATGAAAGAGACTTCAAACAAATGATAACTTCATCGTACAAACGTTGAGCATGTGCACCGTGGAGCTGTGTGTTTGAGAGAAGAGATGAGAGTGGACAGTCATAAAAGTGTCAAATAAGATGCACAAGGACTTTTGCAGGCATTGCATGATTCAGCGTTTTAGGAAACGATTCAACACAAACCCTGTAGGTTCAGTCAACAATCTGCCAGTTTAAATACAGTCGACTGCATGTGCTTTAACTGAAATCCTGTTTGGGCAAAGCTGATGCAACATCAAAACAAGATGTAGTTGTTGGACCTTGTGGTCTTTGTGAAACCAACAAGTCAGATTTCGTTTTATAATATTTAGAATATTAACCCCTTAGCATTCCAGCATCCCGCCCATGGGACAAAACCCCATTGCGTTTATTACACCTGGAAATTTAAAAGGTTAACTGTAGAGTTAACTGTAGGGTTCGCCCTCCCATCAGTTTAGTATGTTAGTATGTGTGTGTTTCTACAGTAAAGGAACACACACATACTAAACTGCTGTTGGCTAATGTTGACAGTGACACAGAATGATTCATTATAATTGCCTTGGGCCTGGAACTGAGGATGAGACGTTACAGCTTCCATTAACTTTCATTGAGTTTTAGAATGATAAATCTATTGTTGCAACTAGTTTCCAGGTGACGAACGAAACGAGTCACTTCTATAAAAGCACAAGTACAATGAAAACAGTGTATGTGTGATACACTCTTGTATTGTGGCATGCTTTTTGCGTTACTGATGATGGATGTATTTTTACTCAACAGTTAGCTACTTGAGTCATTAAAGTAACACACAATAAGCTAGAGCTTTAACACTGATCTGAGTGATTGCTGAGTTAGAAACTTGACCAGTTTGACACCACTCTGCAGCTTTCTACTAGCCAGATACTGTACTTAACAGTTTTGTGGACCGGGTAGGTGCTTTATAGGGGGTGCTCTTTACCTGCTTTACAGCTGTTATGCTAGCAGATAGTAGCCTAGTGAACTAGACCAAATTCTTGCTTTGCGAAGTTTGGTCTAGGAACACTCCACTGGAACCTCTGCAGCCCCTAGCAGCATTCTGGCTGGCAAATCACAGCTCTCTAGAGGGGTTTCAAACCCATAGAGAGCTGTGATTGGTCCATAATGGTGGGCCAATCATAGCACTCTATCTGCTTTGTGAACCAGTCACAGAGCTTTATGCGCTTTGTGGGCCAGTTAGGGTCCTCTATTCGTCTGGTGGGCGGGATGATGCAAAAGAGTAGAACAAGGTGGTGGTAGCTCGTTTAAAACGGCTTTTACATCAATTTTGGACTATTTGGACTTGGGATTTATTAGAATCAGGAGCAGATAGATGTATTTAAGTTCTTTTTTTTTAGAAAAAAAGATGTATTTTCGCCTTCTTCTTCTTCTCGTTTACCGGCATCCGTTGTGGTGAGTACGTCACATTGTTCATTGTCCAGTGGTATGCAGAGATCATTTGAACGACAACAGTAGAACCCACTCCATGACCGACAGCCGTTAATGGAGCTTGCCAGGCTAAGCAGATAGTTTTTTACTTTGCTGATCGTGAATAAAAAGCACAACATGAAAAAGAAGTTTGCTTTTTTGTTGAAACAAATTGCTAAAACCAGAGTGAACATGTATGCAGCCTACACTGATCTGAGGAAGCTGAGGAGGCAACAAAAACACAGACTGATGGTGACCTGGCTTTGTTGCTACTGAAGTTGAAAGTAATACAATTTTTTGTCCAACAGTGTGGATCTTTTCACTTCATGGTTTGTTTGAGTTTTAGTTGGCTCATGTTAGTCTTAGCTCGTTGTTACCACTAGCTGTAGCAGGCTGCAGCAGGGTTGTTTACGACAGTTGTAATTCCACTTTCAACCAATAGGGCAGAGGAGCAAGAAACTGCTTTGTGTTACTTTACAGCTTCTACGTAGTTAATGGTTTAATAACAAATGATGGCTAAAGATTAAAAAAAAAATTAAAAAACTTAAAAAGTTTAAAACTTTTCCAAAGAATTTTACAAATGATTTCAAAAGCATGAGATGACATGATGGCACAAGTTCAATAAAGTTCATTTTGATGATGTCAGCCGTTTATCTTGTGATTTTGCTGCATAAGGACCCTGGCCCATTAACTGTACTGCTGGCCATCCCCATCAAAACTGAAAAACCGTGTCTGAACTTGGTCTTATGGCTAAAGGAAGTCTCTACCTTTTATTTTAATAAAATTATTCTAACAGGAAACATCAGCATGTCCCATATGTCTGAACAGCTGTAGCAAACTACAAATATTCACAGAATGAAAACTTGCATATTTCACTGTCAATGTCATCACATTACAGCATTAAAATGACGTCTGACTGGTGTGTGTCCTTTTCATCAACAAGAAAACTACTTATGTCACAATAATGGCAAACTGCAGGCTGTGTGCTGAATGATGAGTCCCAGCAGGGCGATAGGACAGAGAGGCGTTCTCCTGATTCTAATGTTTCAGATTCATAAGCCCACTGCCGTGAGTACATCATGTCCAGTTGTTGCTAGGAGTTTAACCCAGAGCTTCAGTTGCAGCTGGTAAAAAAAATATGTCAAAAAAAGTAAAGTTCAAGTCAAAATAAGAATCGGTTTTAAATATAAGAGTTGTGATTTACATCATAATCCTACAGCTGGCCACAATGACTCTACTAAAGTCACACTTTGTTAGCTTAAAATCGACATACAATTTACCCTCAACCTCTGGAGCTGGCATCTCGAGCTCAACTACCGGGCTCGGCGTTTTCCTATTACGTAATATTTACAAACATCGACGAGGTAAATCTCAACGTTTGCTGCGCTGCTTTTAATTCCCTCACCCTTAACACACAAAAACAAAGCCCTGCTGATAAACAGCTGATAAATCTGTTAGCACTGTCACCATAACATCTGTTAGCTGTACTCACTGCCTCCTAAAGACTTGAGCAGAGACTTGAGGCTGATGTCAAAGAACCCTGAATCTTGCTGGCTGGTCGCCATGGCTGCAGAGGCTAGGTCGCCACGGTGACAGACAGCAGAAAGGGGACAGGACGGCAGTATGAAGCGTTGAAGACGGAGCAAATGAGAGGAAGAGGCAACTGGGAAGAGAAAAGGAGAGCAAAGCAGGTGGGCAGCGAGCGCTGCGGATGCTGCGGCTGTCTGCTGCTGAGTGTGTGTGTGTGTGTGTGTAAGAATGTGTGAGTCAGAGAAACAGAGCACACTCAGCCTTTCCTGAGCTCTGTGTTGCTATATTGCTGGCTAACACCCCCCATCCTCTCTCTGTTTTGCTCTCAGGACAGTGATGCACAGATGTTGGGAGATGCAAATGAGCGGCCAATCCTCTTAGAGGAGAGAGGACGAGAGGGAGGTAGTTAGAGGACAACACACAGCAAGTGGAGCTAACGAGGAAGGAGAGTTGGAAACAGGGAGGTGTAATAGGAATGGACGAACTAAAACGTCACATGTATGCTGCCATTAAAAACAGTATAATATAATGTTTGTGTTTCATATTATGCTGTTTAAAGATGCTGGAAGCTTCTCCAGCCAATAAGAGCAAGAGGTGGTGACGGACATCCAGGATCAGCCAATAGCATCCATTATGTAGCATCACCACCTCAGACTGATACACACAGAGTAGATTTTCTAAATTAGTAATGCTAACGCTATAATAACTTTTGAAACATCATTTAGTAATGTTTCATCATTGCTGGAAAATAAAAACAAGACTTTGTCATCTTTATAAAAGGAAAATGAAAAGACTAAAACAATTGACAATGATGTTACTAATTTATTAAAAACGCCCAGCTTAAAGAGTCACAAATGTCCTGCACAATTAGGGTCATCATGTATGTCCCTGGACGAGCAGCAGAGGTGCCACAGGACATTTAGGAATGATGAAGGGATGGAGAAAAGAGAAAATGGAATGACTGGAAGAGTAAAGCATGCAAAAGGTAGAGGATCATGCTAAACTGTGCTCACAGGAGGGTTCTGAAGCACAGGATGGCCTGATTCACATTAAGAGACAATTAAAGCCTAATCTCAAGGGAGGAGAAATTCAATGCTGCAAGCCTATTTCTGTCTGCAACTTCTGTTTACTCTGCTCCAGTCAAGAGTTAAAACATTAATTCCGCATGTTAATAACTCAAAGATTAACTGACTGGCATGGCGATTGAAAATGTTCATCCTAGTCCTCAACTCATAAAGGAGAGACAAGTTCTACCTGTACAGTATGTTATAAGGAAGCCAAGTACACACCCTGGTTTTTATAAAACCATATGTCCTCCCTCACTTATGTAGGAAAAAGCTTGGGTCCACACCACCTTGTTTTTGGCTAAATAGCCAGTGCATTGTGAAGCACGTTCATAGGTATTCTAAGCCTGTAGGTGGCAGTAGTTCACCAAATTGGTGGCCTCTTTGCCCAAAAACATTTCTTGGACATAGAATAGCTGGGTGGCGAGCAATAACTGTTCTTAATGTTGTCCTTCGCCTGTGGTCTTCTACATAGAGCCGTAACTGAGCTTGTAAAAAGAGGCAAGCGTGAACACGGGTCGCACATGTGATGTCAGAGCATTTGTATGGAAGTAGCGGAACGTAAAACCCAGGTCATTCACGTGAACAAGCTAATGCTAATAACAAAGAATTAGCAAATTTCCACCTGAGTCTTAGTTGTTAAAGAATTGTTTTTGGTGCTGTTTATCTTCACTTTTGTGTGGATGACAGGCTGAACCGTAGAAAATATCTTGGTTTTGGGGGATACCCGGCTACGTTTATACAAGGTGTGACTCTCTGTTCTATGATTAAGTGATCATTAGATTAAATGAAAAGAAGTCATTAAGACTACTTTTATGAGACTAAAGAATGGTAAATTTTCATTGATGCTAAAAGATTTATTTTCAAGAGGACCATGCAGCTTGTTGCTGTTTGATCTGACAGAGAAAAGAGAGGATGGGGAAAAATATAATGAAATTCATAACCAATGACATAAACAGGAGCACATTTCACACAGTATAACACACACACACTTATTGTTCCAGATGAAGGTAAAAATGATAAAAACAAAAATGTGCGCACGCACACACACACACACACACACACCCTCATGGGATTCCTCACATTCTGAGCAGAAGCCTGGGCATGCCAGCTGCTGGAATGTGATTCTTCTGTTCGCACACACACACACACACACACACACACACACACACACACACACACACACACACACACACACACACACACACACACACACACATGCATGCAAGCATATACACACGCCCACAAAGACACGCACACACTTTAAGATAATTATGATTTCATGACTTTTTGATTTGTTTTTTTTTTTACTATGTGAACCACACTTTGTGATTTTCTGTCTGTGACGAGTGCTATAGAAATACAATTTTACTTTACTTACTTACATGTACTAGGATTACAAACGAAGATGAGATTTGTATAATAATGTCCCATCAGTTTAAATATTTATTAAACTATTTATTGACTATAAATGCAATTTGGACTTATATTGTTGAGAAGTAAAAAAAGTCCCACAACTTTTATACTTAAAGGGACACAAGACAGTTCTGGCTTGGTTTAACACCGCCTAGTGTCCGTTTTTTATTTATTTATTTATTTATTTTTTCGTGTCCTGTCTGGCTGTGAAGCAAACAGAAATGATGTCTGAATGCTGGTGACAAACCTTACAGATTTACTCTCAGGTGGAGCATCAAAGCATCTGCTTTTAATGTCACGCCTGATACTTAAAACTTTATTGTTATTGTTTTTGAATGCTTTTTAATTCTGGCCAGACACGGAGTCAGAGGTGAAAGAGAAAGGAAAAGACAAAAGGTGGGGAGAGAGGGGGGGAGGGGGTGGGGTCCACAAAAATAAACAATAATGAACAAGAGTCTGCTTCTAGACCTGCAGAAATAGAAAGAATAGAAAAAAATGGGACACAACAATACAACAGGAGCAAGCTATCACTGCATCAACTTGAAGAAATATACAATCAGCATTGTTTAACTAAACAATCACATGATAATAAATTACAGTGCATTTAGTGCCAATGACAGCCTTAAGACCTGTGTTGAACGTGCCCAAGCCCATACTTATGAGAGCACCTGTGTGTGTACACGCGCTTGCTTATGTAAGGTTTCTCTATAAGAGCATCCAATAGGGAGTGTGAGGGACCACAGATCTGCCCCCCAAAGATGTGTAGGAGACGGAGGGAGCTCCAAGTCCCAGAGATCCAGGCGCTGCCCCAGAACACAGGAACCCCAAGGAGACTGCAACCAGAAAGGCCCCCGCCCCCCTCGAGAGTCACAGAGGATCGCCCCGGGCGGCCACAACCAGCAGCCGGCAGAGTCTCGGGAGACATCAGCGGCAAGCCCACAGGCCCGCCCGCAGCCTCCCACCCCCTAGCCGGCTGAGCCCGAGACCCAGCGACCCGGGACCCAGGGGCGACCACCCCCGCCGAGGACCCAGCAGAGCCCAGGGACCCAGACCCCACCAGGCAGCCACCGGGATTGATCAGGCAGATGCCAAAAATCTTAAACCCCCTGACCCGGGAGCCATGAACATTCAGGCAAACCAAGGCACCACACTCCACAGCGGGTGTGGCAGGAGGAGGGGGGATGAAGATCTATATCATCAAAAGAAGTCCCAGGAGAAGAGAGGAATCAAAGGCCTCACCTGACATATACAGTCATACACAAACACAGTCATACACTCCCTCCCTCATGCTCACACTTACATATGCAACCAAAGACTTACAAAAATGCACACCGGACACCCACTCATGCTCCCCATACACACCCTATTCACTCTGGTCCCGGTACTGCTGCACATGGGGTACAGCCATTACTGGTTACCAGAGTTTGATCCTTTCTGCTGGGGTGCTGATGAGCAGGCTCCCCCGCCCAACGCTGAGCACAGCAATCCACCACCCCAGACCCCAACCAGACGGCCAGATCTCCCTCCTAGCCTCCAGCCCCAGGAAGCTAAGCAACGACAGAGGTGTGCGAAGACCCCTAGTCTCCCTCCCCCTGCTCCAATATAGTGTTAGTGTGTGTTGATGAGGTGTATTCCATGGCTGTGGTGAGCGGGCAGTGCGGGCATTGTCTGGCCTATGCCAGCTGATGCCACCACACCACCCCACTTGCACCCACAGCCCTCGGTGTCTAAGTGCAGTTTAAAATTGGAAGTGGGCACCGGCACTCGGGATGAGGCTGAGAAATCCCCTTGCCAACTGCCACTGAATGTGCTCACTCCCAAGGCCCTAAGTGTGTGTTTGCGTGGAATGTCATTGTTGGAAGTTAACCTTTCTCAGTGGCCTAGTGGTAGAGTGTCCGCCCTGAGACTGGGAGATCAGGAGTTGGACTCCTGGCCGGGTCATACCAAAGACTTTGAAAAAATGGGACCCAATGCCTCCCTGCTTGACACTCAGCATTAAGGGGTTGGATTGGGGGGTTAAAACACTAAATATTTCCCGAGCGCGGCTTGTCTACAGCTCACCGCTCCCCCAGGGGATGGGTCAAATGTGAAGAATAAATGTCGCACACACACCTGTGTGTGTGACAACTAATGGGACTTTAACTTTAACTTTTTAACTTTAAGGTGCAAATAAAATTGGGGGGCAGAGGAATGCGGAAATGGGGTCCATACCCGCACTCCCTGACTTGTCCACCCACCAAGGTCCTATGTGCATGTTTGTGTGATGATGTGAGGAGCAGGAGGAGAGAAATATGCAGGGATGGGGAGGAATGGCTGGTTGGCCTAGTGTCCGTTTTAAACCGCTGTTGTAAAAACGAACAGTTAAACTCACAAGCGCAGTAGCATGATTGCGAGGTTTGCATCCAATTTGAATCCTTAGTCTCTGAGCTCTCGCCATTCAGCTAACAGCAATAAATAAATAAATAAAAGCAAGCTTTCCTGATTTTGACTATAGGTGACCCCCTCTTTGGCCTCCTTTTCTCTCTTTTTTTTAATCGGAATCAGATAAAGGTTTTCCTCCACCATGATGAACACCGTACAATAAACACCAACCATGTCACGCTCATCTGTTCTGAGGTGTAAATATGGATGACTGGAATCCATTAATGCTCTTGCGAGATACGTGACTTTGTGAGACTGCGGGTCACTGGTCCAGATACGCTCAAGTTCCCAATGTGGCATTCTCCCCACAGAGAAGGGAGGGGACTGGGAAAGTATTGATTCATCCTCTCATTGACTCAAGAAAATGATTTTTTAAAATATGACATTACTTAATTTACTGTTAACCAGCTAAATATATGCATTATTAAAAATGTACTTTTGGAAATTTAAAGAGACTGCATGCATTTAATGGGGCTGGTATGGTAATGGGGCTAGTGTGTGTGAGTTTGTTTGTGCGTACGTGTGTGTGTGTCTACATGTTCTATACACTCAAACGCCCAGTGAATCACGGCAGATGGCTGCTCATACTGAGCCAGGTTGCTGCACGTTTCTTCTTGTTAAAGGGGAGTTTTCCTCTCCACTGTCGCTACATGCTTGCTTAGTATGAGGGATTGTTGTATAGTGTCTGACACAAGTCAGCGACTTGATGCAATCTGCTGTTTTTTTACATAGGACACATAACTAATTGGCATAATGAATTAAACTCCACCGGATTGCTTACTTTGTAAAGTGTCTTGAGATGACACTTGTGATTTGGTGCAAAAGAAATAAACTGAATTGAATTATTCATATTCCGAGGATATAGTTTAGCTATTCTCTAAATCCTTAAACTGTAAGCTGTTGAATGTTGGCAAAAGCTTTTGAATTCAGGATCAACAGATATAAATCAGTCTCAGTATAAGCTCACCTTAACACTCGCCTGCGAAGTCACACTCATTACCATCCAGCAACATTAGGTCATACAAAGCCCAGACTACAAAAGCAATCACTGACCAAGCCCGACTGATGCGTAACAGTTAAATATTTCTGGCTGTTTCACTAAATACACTCACACCTCAAACACATCTGTGTGAATAAACAGCTACACACAGCCCCAGATGGACTGTTGGAGGTTTAGGGTTCACACACTGGTGTCTCCTTGGCACAGCTGGCTTCATCCAAAAGGTAACTAGTGAAGAATGTGTCTGTGAGGGAAAGTCTTCATGCCTGGAATACCTGTCCTCCACACATCAAAGCCTCACTCGTCTACGGCGTAGAGGCCCCGCAATATTCTATTTCACGGCGTTTCTAGCATCTACGGTCCGACCTTTATAATCTTCTCGCTCAATTATCAAGAAACCCTTGTTAATTTGGTATGAAACTCCTATTTGTGCAGGTAGTGAGTTAGTATTCAGGTGCTACTTCACCCCAGATTTCCTCTTTCACTCCTCAGTCTATGCTCAATTTTCTCTCATCTTTTGAAGTTTGACTTAATCCTGCATGAAAAAATAACAAATACAAAATGACCCTCACACCATTTTGATCCACTTACACCAGTATACGTTGAGGTTTTATATTCTTCATGTAACATTTTCCTTTCACGGCCGCTTGATGGAAATGCTGTCATCTGAACTGACCGGCTGATAAAAGAAAAACTAAAGCCCTTTTTGGTGTAGACTTGGGTACAACAGTAGGTAAACACTGATCTCTTTGTCCCTTCACTGATAAAGTGATACTACTGTAATGTTCGGATGATGAAGGAGACAAAGAGCACCAGTTGTACAGATCCTCCTGCTACTAGAAGTCTGCAAGGTCAGACAACTGATACGAACATCCTTTAGAACACACGTACCACCATTATATTGACTCAGAGCTTGGGTCAGGAGAACAGGAGTAAAATCTATAGTTTCTGTTTCGTACATTTAAAGTTATATGGATCGAGTACTATTTAGAAGTAGGATTTTCTTACAGAGCTTGAAGTGTTTCAATGTGAAACTCCCAGAATTTAAAGAAAGCTGAGAAACCAATGGTTTAGACCAAAGAACAATGAATTCTAATGCTTATTGTTGTTTTGATGACTAAAGATTTGATAAAGTCATCATTTGGTCAAAACACAAAACACGTTTCAAAACACTAAAGGTATCGCTTTTCACAAGGGTTAAAATAAGGACACATTTCATATGGCAAATGCGAAAAGAGAGAAAGGTTGGATAGTAAAAAAAAAACCCAAATTCCTGGTTTGAAAAAAGCCTGAACATTCACATTCCAGGTGGTGAAATGAGGACCCATAAGTTGTTCTTTCTGAAGTTTTATGTTACAAAACAACTTTAAGCAAAATACGAGTTCTCATTCAAACATCATTCTAATGTGGCGCTTTAAAAAAACTCAAACTAAAACCTCCAGGTTTTGCGTCTGCCTACCTTTAATGATCCGGGACCGTTTTTTGGATCTGGGTTGGATCTTAGAAAACCTCCCAGTGAAGTCACTGGGGTCAAACATGTCCACTGTCAGAGAAGCAATGCGGTGCAGGACTATTCCATGGTGGCCTTGGTTCTGGCCATCCTGGTCCACACTCTCAGCCTGGTCGTTACAGTGATCAGACAGGCTGCTCTCAGCCCGGAGGCTGGCAGTGCTTCTTCCATCCTCTGCAGACATGTCTGATATCGACCCCACGAGTCACTCACAGGAGTTTAACTCACTCCTAGAAGTCAATATTCCAAATGAAGCCCTCTTCAGAGCTCACAGCTAGACCTCACATGGTTCACAAGTAAATTCAGCAGGTGAAATGGAAAAATGGATTTAAAAAAGTAAAAGCTTGTGAAAGCAAAGCTATTTCAAAATTAAAAAGGTCTGTCTTCAGGGTCTTTTTTTCCTTTTGGTCCACATTTTGTTTTCCAGTTCCGTCTTAGGGTTCCTACTTTTTATGTTGAGTTCATTCACTCCAGAGAAGGTGAGCTCATTGCCTTGTTGTTCCAAAGATCTCCTGAGGATTCAGGTTCAATCCCAAGTCGATTTACCGCTCTCTCCTTTAAGATTTTAGAAAGTCTCTCTGTCTTCTTTTAGTTAAGAGGCCGTTTTTATTCTTTCACGATGTTTGACTGTCACATACCTAGCGTTTGTTCTCTCTTGCTCTTTGGCTGTTTCTCCCTGTCTCTGTCAGCCTTTTGGGTCTCTGAGGCACAGCTGTGTTTCTTTGCTCTCAGGTGGTGAGCAAAGGGAGGGATCCAGTTTCAGGAACGCAGCTTGATTGGGTGGTTTTGGAAGTTTGGGTGGTTCTTCTTTCCCCTTTCCTCCTCATAGACCCTTTTTGCTGTTTTTCAGCCACCTCCTTTCCCTTACCGTACTCTATTAGACATTAAAATCCATTATGTCTATTAGGTCCTTTCTCTCAGACCTATTTCCTGTCTTTAGTTTCATTTTGTAAATTCTCTTAAAGGAGTAAAGCATGACAGACAGGCTGCTTATCGTTGACTCATACAGCCTGAAAACAGCATGTGGGTGTGAGTTAAGTCAGAGTCGCTGTCCTCACTGGTTTAGGCTGTTTAGCCAGTTAAAGTAACCTCCACATGTTAATGGTGTTGGATTACTGAGGCAGACACACCCATCCACAGAGGAGCAAACAGGAAGAGTTCTCAACAAAGTCAAAATATTATTGTGAAAGCCTTTAAGTCATCATCAGTAGATGTATGTAAGAGATAACCATGAGACAATACACTCAGTGTGATCACCGCTCAGGTACACAAATGTAAATTTGAATACTCGTCTGTTTTCCTGAAAAGATTTTTGTTTTTGCGGAACCTGCAGGCAGGGGAAAGCATCATCAGATTATAAAAACTCCCTGCATACAATTATTTAGGCAAAAACTTCCTGGATATTTTTTTAAAGGACCGGAAAGAAATACAGACCTCTTAAAATGGAAATGACCACTCAGTCGCTTATCTTCATACAGGAAGTGTAATATGTTGCTTTGGTCTGCTGCAGTAATTACATGTGGCCATGTAATGCTGTAATCAGGCAATCTGGACTCATTCGTCTCCCTCAACACTTCTCCAAACAAATTCTGTTTGACAAACCCAAGTCAGACGATAATGGATGGAGCTTTTAAAACTGTAGTCATTTAAAAAAAAAAATTCTGGACCCTCGTCAAATCACATTTGTTTAACTCCAGTTTGCTCTGGAAGTGAGGTGGTTAGAATCTCTCAGGAGGTATTTACCCTGAGGTAAATAGTTGTTTACTATTGTCATGGAATCGGCTCCAGCGAGGGCCTCACCCAGGAGTTGATGTGCGGTTGTAAAACAACACAACCCTTAGATGAATCAACAGCAACACACATTTATCGCAGACAGGAAAATGCCAGTAGCTGTGGCTAATGGTGGCTAGCATGGTAAATTAGACTACCGCATGTAATAAATGACAACAACTTCAAATGTAATCTGTGATGTTTGAACTTTCCAAACACCCTCAGGTGAATCGCCCTTTCATAATCGTGATAGAACACCTGTCTAACATACCCGACATATCACATTCAACTTTATAAGCCAGTTTATTAGCTGTAACTTTAACTGTGACTTGATATGTTTGACAATAAACATACAAATTCAAAGTATGTGGATGGAAGTCCACAACAGATGTAGATACCCGATTAGTGTGTGTTTAGCTTAGTTAAAGGAGTTCTGAATATTTCATCCAATTAAAAAAAATATTTGACATAATCCTGTAAGCCTTGACAATGTTTTCACTTTCTTTTTTGGGGAAAACATTTAGTTTGCTTGAGGAAAAGAAAAATAAACTGTGTTGCATCAAAATTAACTGGAAACAAAGAATAAATCTGTATTCTGAAGATAAAATTTGTATTTTTATTTTAATTTTAAGGTAGAATTTAGTGAGTTTTAAGACACTCTTTAAAAGGGTTTCACTAATCACCAGCATGAGTAGTTAAAACTGATAAACAAATAAAAGGAGGCACGGTGCCAATGACGGTTAGTGAGGAGTGCCTTCCTCTTTGGAAGTGTAATACCATAAAACCACAAAGTATTAAGGCAATCACTTACTTTCACAGAGACAGAGAACATTCGTTTTTCACTCATTCATTGACAACTTTGGAGAGCTACATCTTACTTTTTAGTAATTAATTATTAGAGTAGTAAATTGTAATATTTAAAGGTGTGGATCACTGAAAATGCATTTTTCATTATTATTTCCGATTATAATCGGTCACTCGAAGTTTTTCACACAGGCTCAACATGAATCAGGGTTTCCCTTACATAGGCGTAGCTGTGGCGGCCTGCCACGGCTGAAATCCCACCGCCACGCCTACAAGATCCCAAGTTTTTGTGTTTTTGTTGGTGCTGTTTCCCGAAGAAGCAGCCGGAACTACTATGTTGTCGCTTGTGATCACAGCCGGCGGGCAGCAAGGAGCAGCAGGCAGGGCAAGGTGAAGTTACAGCATAAGTTACGGAGTTTAAAATTAGAAAGGTAGCAGTGGATATAATGCTTTTTGGTTTACATGTTTCAATAGCATTAAGATAAACGAGTGTTGATGATCTTGACAGGGTTTCCTCCAGTGCTTACTAGGCCAGGTTCTCCTCCCCCCACCAGGCTAAGCATCACTTATTCATGTAAAATTTATTTTTTCATGTCTGACTTTAACCGCATCTAATACTGTATTACGGCGTGAGCGCAACAGCGACAACTTAAGATCGATGTGTGAGCAGCCTGAGAGGTCGGGTGTTTTCATCTGAACCCTTAAAACCTCCAGCAGGCTATGCTGCACTATTGACGTGTTAGCGCGCGGCGCTAACAACTTAGCGACGTGACATGTCTCGGAGAAAGTGTAAAAACATGTTGGACGCTTCTTCTGAAGCGGGAAAATAACACCTCTTCTTAAGCAGAGCACGACGGCGCCTCGGCTCGTTCACTCTCTGCCGAGTCGGACTGAGCTCGATAACAACATTGACCCAGGACAGCCACTGGGTCGTTGGAGCTGCCCCGTGACTGCCTGATGGAAAACCAGCGGGTTTCATCAGACTCGTAAAGTTTCTTGTTTTTGCTGGGGACCCCCTGTATTTTACCGCTCCCTCCTGCAGTCTTCCCCTATTAACATTTAAAATGATTCTGTAAATTCTGTGTATCAATAGAAAAAAACTCTGCCTCTGCCAGCTACAGTAAATGTAGACTCCAAATAATAAATAAGAGGTGCATTTATCTGTGTATCTCCTTTGATCCGCATTAGTGATATTCTCAGCACCAGAACAATGAAGCAAAGAAACAGATTCCTGAGTTTGTTAGTAATTTGATTTATTAGGTGCCTCTAACCTGTTCTATTTTTCTCTGAAATGAGATCAAATTAGTGCTTCTCTGGGTTGTCTCCAATCTGCACTAGAAATTTTTACTTTATTTAGAGACAAAATGCGTTCGTTGCTCTGAGCCAGCATGACGAACAAGGGAACGGCACCGCTAATGTTCGGGTGTTGCTTTCCATCCTAAGTGTCTACGTAGGGGGCGGGCGTATTACGTGAACGGGCCCATCTGATTGGCCTGTCACATTTTGGGGATGTTTAGGACCCAAATATGCAGCAACCCAGGATGACACGAGGCAGGAGATGATGTAAAGTAAAATCCTTTATTTTTGAAGGATGAACAAAATAAATCCAAAGGCAGTGAGCCTGAAGTCCAAAACTCCAAAGCAGGAGAAACAAAAGCTCACCAAGAGCACGAACAAACGCTGACAGAATACAAACACAATGGACCGACAAGACACTGAGACAAGACAGGACTTAAATACACAGGGAGGATGAGAGGGAGATGAGCTGCAGGTGTGTGGGGTGTGGAAGGAGGACCAGGTGAAGGCAATGACTAAATCAGGGAGGAGGAAGAAAACACTGATGGGAAAAACACACTAAACACTGAAAGGCTGTAAAAGGAAAATGACCTAAGAGAAAAACAAAAGACCAGAAAGCATGAACCATGACTATACTAAGGGGAAGCTGACACTAAAGGAAAACACCATAGAAAGAAACAACAGGGGCGTGGCTAAGAGGGGGCCAAGAGAGCACAGGACCTGGGAAAGGGATGTCTGAGCGGGGAAACCTAGAGGGCAAATGGGGAACACCAGGAGACACATGAGGAAGACGCAGGCATGACACATGAGGGCGCTAGAAGACACAAAAGGAGCACCTAGAGAGGATGGAGAAACACCAGGAGGCACATGAAGGAAGGGGCAGGCGCGGACCATGACATGGCCTCATATCAGAAGGACTGCATTTGATTGGTCAAATAATACTTCCGTGTAAAAAACAGAGCTGGTTTACAAAAAGTTGATGTATGACACGGATGGAAATGTTGAACCAAACATTTATCGCCGTTTTTGACGTGCTTTGTGATGGGCCTATCTCACGTCCTGTTATCCCGATGAAGATACATTTTCGATATATTGTGCAGCCCTTCTCAGGAAGTAGACCGGATCGATCCCAGCTCACACCAGTGAATGCTAATGTTCAGCAGTCTTGCTACCGTCAGTGCATTGTAGCTCATCCTCACCAGCGTGTGAATGGGTGGATGACTGATTGTGTTGTGAAGCACCTTGGGGGTTGTAAATACAGGTTATTTACCAATCTGGGGTGAGATGTTCAAATATCAGGAAATAACAGCTGAAACTCAGCTGTGATATGGGCAACTTTAATTCCTAAAAAGGGGGGGACTGGTTTAGCTTGTGTTTTAACTTGCAGGTCAAAATCTGTGTACAAAACTCTGTGTTGACACATTTACTGACTCTAATCCAGCTTCATCTCCTGTTTTGATGCTGTTATCGAAATTGGTCTTCCAGCTGGTTTTAAAATTGTTAAACAAGGATGCTTGAATGCTTACAACTAGGAGTGTGTATTTGCAATAGGGCTGCACGATATTAGGAAAACCTGCGATATTCGATAACAGAGCTTAATATTGCGATATCGATATTACTCACGATAAATGAACAAATACTAAAGTATGCAGTGTTGATGTTGTCTGGCGTGTGACGTCTGCTCTGGGTTCAAAGCAAACAAAAACTAATGCATGAATTCCATTACAACATAACATTTTTATTGCAAAAATATGCAGCTGCACCTGCTACTGTATTAGCAGCAAAACAACAAACTGCATGCATGCAGTTTCTCAGTGACTTTAAAACATCACCTCCACCATAAAACTTTTTCTAATGCTCCAAATACAGAAAAACATCCCTTACCAGGGTTTTTTGAATAAATAAAAAAATCAGAAAGTAAGTTTAAATGTTAAATAGTAGTTAACATCACTTAAATGCAACAGCAAATTCTCTCATTGCTACTGAGCATTTTCTCCACTTATGTGGTTATGATATAAGGCTGTTGCTGTAATTGGGAAGTGAACTGTGCTGGGCCAAACTAGGAGAATATTAAGATTTTCTGAGGGAAAGAGAGAAACAATTGTCTACCTTTCAGAAGAGGAACTGGCAAAAAAAAAAAATTACATGGAAAATATGTGAAAACGTTTGTTTTTAACCCCAAATTGAACAAGTTTACCTGGATCTTAAAAAGCAGCTCAGATGATGAAACTGCAACTATGATTCTGATAACAAGCTAACAAATTGAACTAGCTCCTCTAAGATAACCGGCTAGCAGAGCTTCTGACTGACAGTTCATGTGCAGCAGCAAATCAACTATCCTGATTAACAAGGTTATAAAAGCTCATAAATGAAAAATCACTTTGATGTGTGGGGGAACTTTTCCAGGCCCTCTTTAGCAGGGTGGGACTGGGAGGAGAGTGCTGTAGCCTTTTAGCTGGAAGCTAACCGGAGCCTGGGGCTAACAATAACAACACCACCCGGTGGAACACTAGCGACACGAAGGTGGGTTGGTTCGCCGGCACATGTCGGAGTCAGCCCGGTTATTATCAGCTGCTTAACGACACCGAGCGGACTCACGTTCACGTTTGAAAGCAGCGCTGATTCCAGAAACCTCGGCACAAAGTGTGTTCGGTAATCTGAGCCAGCATGACGAACAAGGGAAGCGAGCGGCAGCAGAAAGCGGGGGCGGAGCGGAGATAGTGGAATTTTGGGGTAAGGGTCAACGAAGGGGGCGGGCATATTACACGAATGGACCCATCTGATTGGCCGCATATCAGAAGGGCTACATTTGATTGGTCAAGTAATACTTCATCGTAAAAAACAGAGCTGGTTTACAAAAAGTTGATGTATGATACAGATGGAAATGTTTGAACCAAACATTTATCGCCGTTTTTGACGTGCTTTGCGATGGGCCTATCGCACGTCCTGTTATCGCGATGACGATAATTTTTCGATATATTGTGCAGCAAAAATTTTCAAGCATCTGGCCATAATGAGCCAAACTCACGCCCATCTACTTTCGATCCATGGGTCCCCTATTGCCCCCAAAAATGAATGTGAGTCTACGAGAGGACAAAAGTTATTTTCTGATCCCGTTTGATATATGCCACAGATTTAAAAATGTCCATGAATTTTAAAGACACATTTTGATGCCAAGAAAGCACTTTTTCTTGACAGGCGGCAAAAGCTTTTTTAGGTGTTGTCTAAACAGACATAGACTACAACTACTTGTCTCACCAAATTGATGTCATCAAATCAGACAGACAAAAGGGGAAGAAAATGGAGACTTAGGCTTCATATATGATACATATCACAATACAACGGAGACAATACGATATATTGCAATACTAAAAGACAGGCAACATTTGTGATTTTTAAGATTGAATTTAATTGGAAAACCCAGGCCAGACACTTCCAGGACACATCCAGTGTTATCGCGAGAGATTGTTGCTCTGATAGAATGAAGGTGGTAAAAACTGCTGCCACCTAGCAGTCAGGGTTTTACTTGCAACACACAAAGAATTACAGTAAATGTTTGGATGTTAAGAAAAATGTTAATCTTAAAAAATAGCTGTAATAACTCAATTCAGATTCATAACAAGAAATATTGCAAAAAAACCTATATATCTTCAATCCCTAGCAACAACAATAAACATCTTGAATACAAATTTATACTCAAGTATGGAAACCCTCATCAGACATACAACTGACTTATTCTCAGGTGTTGACCAGCATAATTATCCATCTTTATTTAGTTGTTTTGTTAGGTAAAAAGAAAATATTGTACATAAATTAGCCAAAACATAAACTATAAATTAAGTGCCATCTTTCACACACTGTGTAGAATAACTTGGGTTGACTGAAACAACACAACACACCCAAACACACACACACAACCCCACAAAATGACAGCCTGTATTCAGACTAAGAAACAACATTGTCTCAACAATGATTCACTTCATGTGAACACCCTGTCATATAAAGTATGTCTCTTTTTTTAAAGTTCTGGTAGCATTTCCTATAATTCCATCAATCACAAGGTCTGATGGTTTGTTCTGACTTTCACAACTCTGCCAACAACATTGTGTAAGAGGAGAATCGGAGCCAGTGCTAAAACCAGAGAGACAAAGGGGTGCCATCCAGTCTCACATATAGTTTCAAATATAAATCTATTTCCTCTCCCGCGTGGCCTGAGCTTTACCCAAAGGAAGCCATGAAGAATGTGTCATGATCACTTGTTGGTGTTCCTTCATTATAATTAACATTTTCTTCTTCTTCATTTCTTTATTTCTACATATTTATCCATTCCAGACTTGTTGACAGATGAGATAACACTTAAATGTTTCGTATACGTTTGACCTAATTTTAAATCACCCTCACCTTTGAACAAATTCATCATTTTATTCATACCACTTTAAACACTCACTGAGAACCTCTACTTTAACGGAAAACTGTCCTTCTGTCGCTCAGATATGCTGCTGTGTTAGCCTTTGAGCCCTGGATGCTCCGTAACCCCAACAGGAGCGCTGAGGGGTTAAACACGTTTGCTTTAGGCTTATGCACTGAACTTCAGCTAGAAAGTTCACTGGATGAAAGACAAAATTAATGATAGCTTTGCCTCACACTGGCTGTTTTTTCAAGCACTTTCAGTCATGTCCTTCACTAATATATTAAGTTGTATTTATTTTTAGATTTTGTTGTCTAAATATCCTTCCAGGTACGAATACCCAAGCTGTATTTTTGTTTACTAAAGTTAATGACAATGAAGTGAAAACACATTATGGCAGGTAAGCACACAGAAGAACTAAAAGTATCATGTACATTATGATTTATTATAAAAGTATTAGCTGTTGCTTATTTCTGCTGGCATTTCACCAGCAGTGGTATGAAAGTACAACTTTCATTTTCCTTTAGGCTGTTTTAGTGGTGAGGTTTTATTGGCACATTTTAAGCTTACATTATTCAGGAATTGAATTGAAGTCAAAACGTATTGCACACATGCGCCACACATTTCACGTATGATGTCTGTGAATTTTAAAGACATATTTTGATGACAAGAAAGTGCTTATTTCCGAACAGCGGGAAAAGTTTTGTCTCGCCAAATTGATGTCATGAAACCAGACACGGAGAAGAGGCCACATGGCCACTACATCTGGCCATGGGGGAGAAGAGATTCTGACGTGATGTAATTTATGCAACGCCTGATTTGTAGTCATTTTAATATGAAATGTTTACAAGTTAATACATTTCAAAGTACCTGACAGACATAGTTGAAACCCACGTAATTGCTTAAG
The DNA here is from genome assembly GCF_043380555.1 of Nothobranchius furzeri. NCBI lineage: Eukaryota > Metazoa > Chordata > Actinopteri > Cyprinodontiformes > Nothobranchiidae > Nothobranchius > Nothobranchius furzeri. The sequence continues at coordinate 62,079,908 of NC_091750.1, forward strand.
TGAAGTACAACATATGTGTGATTCGTGGCGTAAGGCAAAGCGGGTTAGAAAAAGGCTTTTATAGCCCCGTTGACTCCATTCATTTTTTTCTTTGATCCAGGGACCCGTGAGCTGACCGGAGGGGGGGGGGGGGAGGGGGGGGGGGAGATATCCCTTAGTAACCGAGCTGCACAGATGCAAAGACACAGAGCTTATTAGTTGTTCTTCTCATGTAACTTTTACAAAGTATTGATTTAATTTAATAAAGTAATAGGTACTTACTACAAAAACAGCATGTGTTGCAATCAGAAGTGTGGACTATCTTATGTCCTGCCATGGATAAACACTGGCTCTCTTATGGTGCCCCCTTGAGCCCGTCAAAGGCATGACATTTGTAATAATTAGGTATAAATTTTAGTTTCACTTTATTTTCCTCAAATGCTACTCAGCCTAGTTTAAATCCATTTAAATGGTCTCTCAGTCTTGTCCAGAATTACAGAAATAATGGATGTTTGCACAATGTCTTCAGTCTCTTGAAAAAGTATATAATAGTTTATGCCGTGTCTTCTTATGACACAGGACTTTAGTCCACCTTATCTGGCTGCTTCCTGGATCTCCTCATCTTCCTGCATCAGGGTTCTTACAACAAACAAAGTGTGTGTGTGTGTGTGTGTGTGTGTGTGTGTGTGTGTGTGTGTGTGTGTGTGTGTGTGTGTGTGTGTGAATCAGGCAAAATCACAGTGTTATGCAAGTATGTGGGAGTGAGGTGCTGAGATGTATCTATGGAAACAATGACAGTGAGGGGAGGCAGATAGTTCAACCGCTGATGAAGATTTCCAAAAATGAGGTGTGAGGGGTCACTTTTACAAAAGATGGCTAAGAATCAATAAATGTTGAAGATGTGTTTACAACAGGAAAAACCCCACAAACAGTGGTGGGATTAAAACACTTGTGACAAAGCAGAAAGAGTAGTGCAAACAAATCTCTTCCAACTGTTCTCACATGACAAAAAAAAAAAATCACAAATCCAAAAGCTTTGGGGAAAAGCTTATTGGAGTAATGAATCAAAGCGTTTTTGTTTGTAACACTGAAACAGAACTCAGGCCTGGAATGCCATGAATCCTTAAAATGTTCACTTAAGAGCCTTCATGAATGACGAAAAAATACCATGATGCTCTAAAACGTGGGGGGAATGGGGGTTAAAGATGCAGAACCTGAGCTTTTCAAGACCTAAAGAGAATCTTAGTTTAAAATACTAGAATGGAAGGTGATATGCTATAGGTCTTATTTACTTTAAAGTTTCCATTTTCCAGTCATATTTTGAAGTTTATTAAATATTAAAAGAATAAATGCTTCAGAAGCAAGGCTTGCCAAACACTCACGCCACCAGTCCCTCCGACCACCAGCAGCAGGCAAGGCGGGTTAAGGGTCTCGCCCAAAGACACAACAGCAGCATTCTCAGGTCAGATCCGGAGACGATTCTGCAACCTGAGCTACTGCTGTCCTTACGAATCCCCTCTAGATGTGATCTATTATGACAAAATAAATGAAGTACTGTGGGAGCAATAGAGGGCTCAATGTTACACGTAGCATGAGAACAATGGATCTGCCTGAAACAGCTGGACAAATGATGGAGGGGGTGTCAGATGAAGTCAGGAGGAAGAAGCTAAAGGAAAACCATCAGGAAACCCATCATAGCGAATAATCTGACATTTAGTTAACCATTTCTAACTGTTGTAATAACATCAATTCATAACATTCAATTGTCAACTATTTTAGCCAGATAAGGGGAAATGAATGAGTCCACTGCATGCATTTATCTGGACAAAGGTGAGTGCATGTAAATAATACATGCTTTCTCTGTTTAAACCATCCAAGCTGCAGAATAAAGTGCAACATTTGCAATTCACGCCATGTAAAGGTAGAAAACCATCATGTCAGACTGGAGCTCAGCTCAGCATCAGACAGGCAGCTGAACTCTCACAAGGATCCAAATGAACAAAGTTGATCTAAAAAACCCGCACAAAAATACTTCACATTAGTAATTAAAGCCAGTCGCTAACATGTAGTGTAGCGTGTTCTCGTTTACCGCCATCATGAAGTGTGTATTTAAAACCAACGGTCGTTGGTAGACTGTTGCTAGCTAGCTGTCGCACACACACCAGCACGGTATTGTTCGCTTGTAAAGGTTGATAGAAAAAAGCGTTAATTTAAATAATTACTCGTCTTTCATTTTTAATAATAAACAACCAAACACTAAAACCGACTAAGCTCTTAACTAGAAGGCTAAAGAGCTACAACAAACATCTAACACAAGACCTTTCTCGGTTGTAGTCCGAAAATAATCATCAACCACAACCGGACGTCACAATAATTCAACATTAAAGCGATTCGTACCTTTTCTGCGTCGAACCAAGAGACTACAGGACCATTTCCAGGACCCAGTTCTTTGTTTATGTGATTCAGCGGCTTATTTTCATCAGTCCGCCTCGTCTCTCTCTCTCCTCCTAGAGTCGTGTCGCTCTGGCTGACAGCACCACCGCTCGGCTCGGAAAGGTCCCGCCCATAGCAACCAATCAGGTACCGAGCAGCTGGAGACGGAGGCAAACGCCAACTCCGATTGGCTGAACGCCTGTGTCCGTCAACGTGTCACTGGGGGCGCAGCTTGGTCCAAGGGCAGGGCACTTGCTGGGGAAGGATGCTGAGAGCCGCAGGTGCAGCCAAATCCAGCGATGAAAGAGGTGAAGGGGAAATTTAATAGGGAGCTTTTCTCATTAGGCAAGAGATGATGCGCAGCTGCTTTGTTTGATTTAGATTATGTGAAATATAGAAGTGGTAGTAATTTACATCCATACATTAACTTTTATGATAATTAAATTACATGCATTACTAAATAAATTCTGCTGTTTGGAAAAGGAGTAGGCTATACGTTTATTCAGCCCTACTCATTTGATATAATATATCCCTTACCAAAAGTGGTAAGACGAGGACGCTCACCCTGTCACATCAAAATGCTTTTCAAATCACAAAGGCAAAAACAAAACCAAATGAAACAAAGAATAAAACAGAAAAGAATCACTATAATTTCTAAATCAGTAAATTTCTACCTTTATTCCTGATGTGGGCCAGTTAAAATATGTTTATTCATATCTGTTATGTGTATATAATTATTTTGTAAATTATTGTAAAAATAAACCCATCATTTTGGAAATGTGATGACTCAACTTTTTACCTGGTTCAGTCTGTTTTAATTAGAAATAATTTGCTTTATTTGTTTAGCAGCAGTAAAAATGACAGCCAGCTCCTTCAAGTCTAAGGTAATGGCCCTGATCTAGAAAAGCTTCATCCATAAAGCCGCTGCTTCTCTTCATCACAGTGAATCAACTGAGATGGTTTGGACATCCGATTAGGCCAGTTGCCTTCCTTTGTAGAGTTTCCAGTCGTTTTTCTAAATAAATACACCGTGTTCTTTTAAAATACCTGCTTGCATTTAAAAATAAGCTTATCTTAAATGCAAAACAAAAAATGGTCCAATGTTATTCGTTCTTTTATTTTTTCCAAAAGGTAGGACAAGCACAAATTTCAACAATCCAAATAAAAGAAGAAAAACCACAGAACAAAGTGTTCATAACACACAAGAAGGCAGCTTCTTTGACCAAATTATGAATAATAAAATTATAATTATGTATTCATACAGCTTGACAGGAAGCAACTTTCTTCAGTTTATCAGGCTACGGCTAAAGCGTGTGCAATTTATTTATAGCACCCTTTTCATCCCTCTCCTTGGGTTCTTTTCCTCCTCTGTTCCTTTTCTGCTGTTTGTTATTTTTCACTCAAGATTTAGTGCAGCTGATATATTTTTACGATGGAACGTTAAACAAAGTTAAAATGGTCTCAAACACATAGTCAGGCCCTTGTTTGTCAATAACTACATTAAAAAAATCATATCATTAAAAAAAGATTTCATCCAGTTAAAGTTGTTGAAAAATATGACAAAAAATAAATTAAAAAAACCACAGAAACCCTCTGACACAAGCAGACGAATGTAGAAATGTGATCAAAATGTGTTAAAATTCAGGTCACAGACAACACATTCAACAAAACGAGGGAATGTGAACAACATGGGAGATGCATATTTGAACCATTTTTGAAAGATGGCACAACAAAATCCTATAATAAACTTGCACTGCAGCTTCATTTCCACTTTTAATCATGAAAGTTTTATTGGCTGTAAATCTGAGAGCTAATGGTGCCACAGAAATAAAAGCTTTACCTCTTAAAATGGCATTATTTTTATTTCCGCACAATAAAAATGAAAATAAAAATCAGGCTTTGGCTTTTCAACAATAAATCAGTTTTGTTTACAATAAATTATGATAACGCATCTTTATTGGTTAAGAAATGTCACATTTTCTTTTTCCTCGTTTCCTGCTGCGACACAAACGATTTGTCCTTTTTAAGTCTCTTCACAGAAAATAGTGCATGTACGTTTTTCTTGTTTGGCTCATGTGCTGACGCGACGTCGTCCACGTCCGCTCGTAAACATGGAGACAGCCGTAGGTCCCCGGCTCCTCAGGTCCATGTTGGAAGGGGCTGTGGGTCAAAGGTTTAAGGCGGCAAGCCCAAGGTGCTGCTTGCATGTAGGAATGAATAAAAACAAATGTCAGTGCATGATGAACAAGCACAGTGATTGTTTCCTCCTGGGAGTTTGTAATGTTAAAACAGTGCTTTTGTCAAAATAAAAAAATAAAAAAAAGGCTTATGACCCGTAGTTCCCAAAATCTTCTCTTTCTTCCTCTTAGGCGTAGCGGGGGTCTGCATCGATCAGCGACAACCTCTGGAGGTAGGCCGGCGCCTGGCAGCAAGGCGCCCGCGGCGGCTCCATGAAGATTGTGGAGGAGGTGAGGCTTTTGCGGTCCTTCTTCAGGGTGTGTCTCCTCTGCCAGCGGCAGAGTAAAACCTCCACCTGCTCTCTGAAGAAGCTGGTGGTCAAAGTGTACAGGATGGGGTTCAAGGCACTGTTAATAGGAAGGATGAAAATGACCACCCAGCTGGAGATCGTTCCTAAAGATGCGAAACAGAACAATTAGAGATAGAAGGAAAAGGCTTTTGTTTGAGGATTAATGCAAATGAAAACGCCACGATTTCTCACCAGGTATGTCCACCTCCAGGAGAGAGAGAACTTTAACTAAAAATATGGGAATCCAGCAGAGGGCGTCAGAGAACACAATGAAGAAAAACCTGTTGGCCACGGCCACGTCTCTGTGCAGCCTGCTCCTCAGGTCTGTGGCATTGATTCCAGTTTTATAGATGGAGCAGAACATGCTGGAGTAGGAGATGACAATCACCAGGAACGCCACCAGGTTTAGACCTGGAACAAACAAAAACACGAGCTACGCACACAAGTATTCACAGAAAAGAGAAGCTCAGAAAACAAAGGTGGAAGAGAGTGGAAACCAGGGAGGATGGAAGCCAGTCCTGGGGCGGGATGCTGCAGTGATTTGAAAGATGTCAGGGGGAGTAATACAAGTAACAGTAATGTTAATTAATTTGAAAGTAAAAACAATAATGATTTGCAACAACATAAAAACAAAATCCTTGTCTTACTTAATTTATACCAGGGGTCTGCAAGATTTACCACTGAAACATTTATCTCTGCTCCATTAAAATACATTTCCCCAGAGTCTCAAAACACATTTAAAGCTTCAAAGAAACATAATAAAATCACTGAAACATAAAAATATATGTAGTTCCATTATGAAATTAAGAAACTATAATAAAATGTTGATATTTATTGGTATTTTCATGCCAGGAGCAAGAAAAGACCAAACTTTTGAAAGATTGTTTAAAGCCAAGTATGCAGCCCATTTAAGCCCTTTCTATAATTAAATGCCCCAGTAAAGCGTTCACCTTCTCAAATGAACCGAGTGGACGTAAAATCCAATCCAGTTTGATGTGTTCAGTTGTGACTTACTAAATTACATATTTTTTTTACTTTGTTTTCATTTGGTTTAATATATTTATTTCTCGACAGTAAAGGAAGAGGGACAAAAAAACAGAAACTAAAAATAGGCTATAAATAGTTTAACAAGGTACGGTTTAAATAATTCATCATTTGATAGATGCTTCTAAGATATGAAATTCCAGAAGAATCTTTGAATGTCTCATACATTCCTGAATTATTAAACTTGACCTTTAATAAATTCATATCCAATCTTTTTTTCTAGGTCTAATTATTAAAGGGCAGTTTTGGCTTGCTTGTAGCACCCCCTAGTGTCCGTTTGTAGAACAAAAAGGAAAACTTCTCGTCACTGTGCGTTTGACAGGGTTTTACCATATTTATGTCGATGGGTTTTTACCGACATCTGACATGGGAATTAATTGTTTTTGAGAGGTGACACTCTTAAAAGGGAATCAAATGCCTACTAATAAAAAATTAGTGGTTTTTATTGAATAAAGTTTTTGCAAAAATTTGAACTGAATCCTAAATGTACCCTTTACTTCACAGAAAAGCCCAAAACTCTGAGATTTTTAGGATTTTTTTATTGCCCCTTATCACTGAATGTGCACGTAATCCAGACATAACAGATTTAGAATGCTCTCTAAGAAGAGCTTGTTACACACACACACACATGCACACGCGCGCACACACACACACACACACACACACACACACACACACACACACACACACACACACACACACACACACACACATTTTAATTTCAAAGAGATTTAGGGCAAGCAGTACAAATTGCAGTAGTAACTCAAAGGATTTGAGTTATTAAAAGCCCGCCTGCGATGACAGAAACGCTGGCACCCCTAATAACAGAATCTCAGCATCATTCAGAGTCGTCCATCCTTTGCACTGCAGCTCAGAGAGAACACTCAGTAATAGATCCCAGGCTAATCATGTATTGCTGAGAGATCCCCGCAGCAAGTCGAGCCAAAAATAGTTCCTTTAGTTTGTTGTAGCGTCATAAAAATAAATGAAAACAGAACCAAACACTTAAAAAACAAAAGAAAACCTTGTCTTATTAAGTGATTATTTATAAATCCTGTAAGAATATTTTATTACCCTAACTGGTGATTGAAATACAACCTCCCCACCATTCTTAAAACATTTATTTATTACAAACTGAGTTGCCACTGGGAGAAAGAGGAAACATTTTTCTTCTATTTACCCAGAAATATTCCAGTGGAATATCCTTTGGCGGTGGGTTTTTCTTGCCTGTCAGAGTGCAGGGGGAAGCAGACGCCGTTACGCCCATAGTAGTTCCCGAAGACCTCTTCATTCAGAAGCGGCACGACGGCAATAATGAACCCCATCAGCCATATAGAAGACAGGATCACCTTGCACCAGAACAACACACATGCTGTTAAAATTTCAGATGCAGAACTCCCCAAAGCACACTTTGGAATAAAAAAAACAGGATTTCTCTCTTAACTAGAGCAGATGCTAAACGTTTCCCTCAGCCAAATAGTCTCCTGCAGATTGCATTTCAGGGTCTACCTTTGTTAGAGGATAAACCAGGATAATGAAATCAGCTCCTGGTTGTGTCTGACCATTATTCAAAGAGATAAAGATGACTTCCACTGCTAATGAATATTTAATTTTTGTTGCTGTGAAGGTTTTAGTTGTAAGATTATGATTCTGTTCACTTACTAAATTGATATAAAATGGATTTTCCTTCAAATCTGGAACTGAAAATGTCATCTTTAAAGGGGACATATGACTTTTTTCTTAAGTTATAATAGTTCTATGGTTGAGGCAAAACATGTTTACGAGGTTCTTTGCACTAAATCCCTCTCACATAAAGCAATTTCAGCAGTTTTATTCTTGACAGTTTCAGTACCTTCCAGAATGAGCCATTTCAAGGCTCTGTCACTTAAAAAAACAAGTTTTTGCTGGCCACGCCCACCCCTCCCCCACTCACGCTGCTATAAGCTGAGTCGCACCGATATCTGAGGGGCTGCTGCTCCTTCAGCAGCAGCTCTCTCCTGCATGTGAGAGGTGAACTTAGCTTTTCTACTTTCGCCGATTGTGACATGACAAACAGGAACTTTATAAAACAGCTTGTTTTAGGCACAAAATGAACTTCCTCCTTATCATCTCAGGATTGTTGCTAGCATCATCTTCAGAGCCATTTTTTCCTGCAGTTTTTTATTTATTTTCCGTCGGTGTCTCGTTAGCTACTTATTTTAAAGCTTTTTTTGCTGGAAAGAGTGACTTTAGCTAAATTAAGGATATAAGTTTTAGATATGTCGGTCAGCACTCAAAGATTTGCTGCCTTTTAAACCGACGCCATAACCGGAAATCCATTTAGGTGCATAATTGCTAAAACCAAACGCTAACAAAAATGGATGGACATTTTTTTCAGGTTTGAAGTGTTTATAGAGGGAGTAGAGGCCCATGTGGTAGCCCAAACGGTTGAAGCAGGTGAGTTTTGCCTAATTTGACCCCTTTAAAACATCTCAGACAATCAAAGTTTGTTTGTGTAGCAAGTTTAATGAAAGCCTAAGGTGCCGGACACTTTAATAAAACATAGACATCATAACAATCTGTAAAGTAATAAAGTCAGAGATGTAAACAACATCAGCTGTTTTTTTGTGGTTTGAGAGGGAAAAGCTTGTTCATCAGTACATGAATCAGTATATAAATACTGAATGAAACTTTTAGTGTCTTTTTGTATTAAGATTTATATGTGTGTCCATACTTCAGTGCAGTCTCCCTTAAAGATGGGTCCCTGCTCTACCCTGAATCTTAAGATGTCTGTCAAGTCGGAAGTAGATTAGATGAACGGTTGTTTATAAAAGCAAAGAACATGAATACAAATACAGAATTTTATGATCTTGTCAGATAGATGACTCTAAAAACTCACCCCTGTCTGAAGTTTGCCGGGACGTAAATTGCTGAAGGGGAAGACAATGACCAGGAACTTCTCTAGAGTCAGGTACGTCAGGAGGAGAACAGACACCTGGGGGAAAATGTGCACCAAGCTTTAATAAACTCAGTCTTTCATTTACAAGATTCACATTTTTTCTGATAACAATCTGACTTTCTGCTACTGATAATTTCATAAATGTTTCTTTATGTTCAGTTTATCAAAAAAATCTTCAAACAAAAAATAAGCGAATTATGTTGTGCCAGGGTTCCACAAAAGGATTTTCTAACTAAGAAATTTTTTTTAAAATGCCAAATGAGGTGCTTTCAGACTTTGTCCTATGTTTTTCTAAGACATTAAATACTGTGTGTCTCTAAGTTGTTCCTGTTCACTAAAACCGAGCAGGGGCTGGCGTGAGACAGACAGTGGTGCATTAAAAGGGTGGCCAAGCCCCCCCCCCCCCCCCCCCCTTGAGAAAAGGATCTGATATATCATCACTGGAAAAAGCTATCCCAGGATTCATTGCAGGCAGAATGGGAGATTTTTGTTCTTATGATGGCAGAGAAAGCTGGAGCGGATTACTATTTGGCAATAAAAGAAATTTAAAAACTTTAATCAGTTCTGTTGTTAGGCTTTATTTGTTTGCATATTTGTTCTTAAAAGGTGTGGAACACTCATTTAATCAATAGATTTGCAGTGATTTATAGTAGGAATTAATGCCTTGTAAGTCTTTCTCGGGGTGCAAAAAATACCGGTGCACCATTTCCAGGAACTAGAAGTGATCCACATCACAGCTGAGCTTCAGCCAGTAGGTTTTGGAGTCTTATTTCCTGATATTTGAACATCTTGTCTCAAATTGGATAACAGTAATGCGACTCTACCATCGACTCCAACGTTGATGTTTTATCTCCATAAAATAACACAAGCCTGGAGGAGCTTCTGCCATGTGGTGGAGTTGCTAATGCGAACAGCTGAGATGTTATCTGTTGTTTCCTGGACGATAAACCAACAACAGCCTTCCCCGTTGTGAGTCAAGACGGGTGAGTCTATGAATGCTAATTCACAATGTGATGTAGATCTGTCAGGCTTTTCCAATCCTGGAGTTTCACCGTGAATTTTCTATCAGAAGCTAATGCAGGAGATAGATGAAGGAGAATATTTTCATGTTCAGCCTGCATGAAAAACTCAGAATGACTGACTATATTCGGAAATAAGATATTTAAAATGTTTTTTCTGCGTTCCACATTTTTAAATATATTTTTTGTCAAAAATAATAAGAAAGACACTCGTAAACAAGCTAGTATGATGGATCCTGTAGTTATTCATTGAAGATTTTTTTTAGATTTAAGTACATTTTATTTATATAGCACTTACCACAGACATAGAATCACAAAGTGTTTCACATAGATCAACACAAAATAAAACAAAGTCATAAAATCATAAAGATCTAAACGCAGAAATAGAGTAAAATCAGAAAAAATAAAGCAATAAAATTATAAATTTTCATAAACAGATGAAAGATTAAAATTTTGAGTTAAAAAGAAAATAAAAGTTTTAGGTAAAAGCAGCTTTAAATAAAAGGGTCTTTAGCTGTTTTGTAAAAGTGTCCAGACTGTAAATGCTGCGTGAGGATAAAGGAAGATCATTCCAGAGTCGGGGTGCAACAGTCTGGAAGGAGCGATCATCTCGACTTTTATATCCGGTCTTTGGAACTTCTAGATGGTTCTGGTGGGTGGACCTGAGGGCTCTGGTTGCAGCATAAGGCTTTAACAGTTCAGTAATATAGGGAGGAGCTTGACCATGTAGAGCCCTAAAAGTTATAGTCAGGATTCTAAAATGAGCTCTAAAGTTAACAGGTAACCAGTGCAGAGACATCAGACTAGGAGTGATGTGTGCTCTTCTGTTTGTTCTAGTAAGAAGCCTCGCTGCAGAGTTCTGGACCAACTGAAGACGGTCAAGGGCTTTTTTGTTAAAACATGTGAAAAGTGTGTTACAGTAATCTAGATGGGAGGAGATAAAGGCATGGAGAACCATTTCAAGTTCATGTTTTGACACCAACCTTCGCAGTTTGGAGATATTTCTTGATTGCTAAAAACGGTTTCGGACCAATATTTTTGAGTGACCTTCAAGAAACATTGATTAGTCAAAAACACCCAAATTCCTTAAGTTCGTCTTGACGGCAGAGGATAAATGACCAAGTTTTAGACTAATCAGGGGAACCATGCTGTCAGGGGCAATGATCAGACATTCAGTCTTTTCAGAGTTTAACTGAAGGAAGGGATCTTCTAGCCAGCTGGTGATAGCTGATAGACACTCTAGGAATTCAGACAGTTTATAGAACTCAGAATCCTTCTGTTTAGGGTCATGGTTGTTAGGTGACAAGATATATGCTGACATAGAAGTGGAAATAAATAACGGCTGAGGAAGAACCAAACCGATGTGGACCAGGCAGCACTTAGATCTTGGTGGAATTTTGCAACATTTTCCAGTTAAATTCTAATAAATTTGTTAGGTGTGTCTCCTGTATGCTTTTAATAAATACATATTGAACATCAATCAATCAACATCAATCAACATTTGATTAAAATAATATTCGCAAAACTATGCAAAAGTTGATCGTCAAAGTTAAATAACACAGACAGAACTAGCTATGTCCCCAAACTGAGGTTGTTCAAAGACCAACCTGAACTACAACTAAGATTTTTCTGAACCATTCCTTTAAAGTACCTCTGAGGAGAGCATAGCCAGAAATCCGATGGTGCGACACTCCACACTCTCCATCCAGAACAGGGCGTTTCGATTGTACTGTCCACGAAACTTCAAATCGTACACACCAACAAAAAACAGGTACACCCCCATGAGGCAGTCTGCACCTGGACGATAAGAGAGTTGAGTTCATTATCAGCCGGGAAAAAATGACCTAAAAGTGAGACTGCTAAATGTATCCATCTGGCAGCAGGTAACGCTTCCAGCTGGAACCCCAAAAGAGAAAAAGTCTCATTAAAAGACACAAAACAGGATTTTACAGCAGTCAAGAGTAATGGCCTGCAGGAGACCTGATGCAGGCCTGAATGTGTGCAGGTGGGTGAGAAAACAAGTGACTCATTGCATTCATGCAGAACTAATCAACTTTCTCTTTACACAAGTGTCCCTTTAGTGTTTTCTTTGTATGGCTGAAGCTGGAGAATTACACTTATAAAAACTGTTAAACGAGTAAAGAGAAGAAGGTCGATGTGTACATTTTGTTGGCGTGCAGTGAGCCTGAATGACAGGGTAATACATTTAAACACAACAGAATAAAAGTAAATGAAAACGCCTGAAGGGTTTAGCAGCAGTCAAAAGGATTTATGGATTATTTCAGTAAAAACACATTTTCACACAGTTAGACTTTGAAGCTGTTATTTTATAGCAGAATCTTTGTGCTGTTATATCCATCCATCCATCGTCTGAACCTGCTTCGTCCACGCAAGGTCACGGGAGGGCTGGTGCCTATCTCCAGCGGTCAATGGGTAATCAGGCAGGGTACACCCTGGACAGAGAGCCAGTCCATCGCAGGGCTGCTGTTATTTAATATCTTACAATTATTTTCCTATTGTTTAATGCAATTTAATAATATAAACCAAAGCTGTGGTAACATAATTAGAAACAGATACGGCATTTCCTTGTGTTATTTTGTTCAACTGATCATTGGATGCCAGAGAAGTAAGCATGAAAACAAAAATATTCAGTCAATAAACTAAAAACTCTCTCTTTACAAAAAATTGAGGTTGACTCTAAAATATTTGTCCCTGGGCTATGAATAGTAAATAATTTGATACGTCAATGGGCTTTTACATTTCAGCTGGCCCGAAAAAGAAAAATGTTCAAAACTTTCCAGTTTCTGAAATGGGCTTGAAAGCATTTTTGACTTATTCATTTTTCATCCTTGCAGCCTGAAATTATGCAGACAGCAGGAAAGAAGGGCCTTTTAGCTTTGAGTGACAGGAGTGTGTGTGTGTGTGTGTGTGCTTGCGCGCGCGTGTGTTTGTGAGAGTGGATGATCTCCAAGAAACTCTTGCGGACCAAACAGACTAAAGTAGAACTTTTCAGAAAGGTGTGTGTCCCAGTCCATCGTGAGTTAAATACATCAAACTGACACTAACATGGTGGCGGTAGTGCGATAGTCTGGGGCTGCTTTGCTGCCTCAGGACCTGGACCACTTGCTGTAACTGATGGAACCATTCTGTTCTCTAGCAGAACACCTTGAAGCAGAATATCTTGCGTTTGACCTTAAACAGGTAGTACATGCTGGAAAATATGGAGGACTGATGCTGAATAGATGAATAAATAAATGAAGAGATTGATGCGACAGTTTCCTACAGAAATTTAAAGTCAAATTGTAACCAGGGATATTGGCATCATGCTGAAAGTGTGAAGAAGAAGAAGAAGAAGAAAAGATCTTTTCTATAGAGCCTCTCAAGATGAAAATCACGAGGCGCTTCACAAAAACAAAAAATGTAAAAATATAAAAAAGCACTTAGAAAATATTTAAAAATATATTAAAATGAGCAAAAATAGACAATTGTGATTAAAAAATGTTAAGAAAGAGAGAGAGTGAACAGGAAAGAGGGAAATCAGTGGATCCTGAGGAAGGTGGAATAGGTGGGGAGAGCAGAATAAAGAGAGGGGTTGAAGAAGGTCATACAAAAACCAGCTTGAACAAGTGAGTTTTCAGCTGCTTTTTAAAGGAGACCACCGAGTCCACTGATCTCAGGCTCAGGGGGAGAGAGTTCCAGAGTCTGAGGGCCACAGCAGCAAATGATCTGTCACCTTTGGTCTTTAGCCTGGTGCGCGGTTCAACCAGTAGGTTGGTGTGAGCCAAGGCAGCTGTTCATACACCAAACATCGGTGGTTCGAATGGATTGACACATTCTGTTATAAACCACATCAAGGGAGTGAAGACTGGTCGCTAGGGGTTTGATAACTGATATAACCATAATCCAAAATGGGTAAGAGCAACTGAAAGACAATTATTTTTCTGACGTGGAAAGTTAAATAATTAAGTGACTGATATGTTTTTAGATGAAAATTAGGTTTCTTTATAATAGATTGTACATTTGTGTTGACTGAAAGCTAGTTGGAGGAGACCACTGAGCCCACTGATCTTAGGCTCAGGGGGAGAGAGTTACAGAGTCTGGGGGCAACAAAATGAAACACCAGCCAAACACCTACATATTTAAACTTCTCAACTGGTTTAAGTGGAGATGCATCTAAAAAGCAAATATTAAGAAAACACCAGAATTAATAATGCTCTTTTTTCCTGGAACAACATAGAATATGATTTATTTAGAAGAAGTGTACTGAACATTTTTAAAATCACTTTGTAAAGAAAACTTGATGTCTATGATTTTTGGTTTAGCACAGTAAATAATATTATCAGCACACAGATGAATATCCCAATCCGAAAAGCTGAGTGGTAGGTCTATAAAGAAAATTGAGAATAACAAAGGTCCAAGAGAGAAACCTTGTGGAACACCATTGTGTACACCTTTGAAATCAGACAAGTTGCCCATCGATGATGAAGATAGGAACTGAACCATATAAGGGGATATCTACAGAGGCCAATAGCATACAGTTTATCAAGGAGAAGGTAATGATCCACTAGATCAAATGCATTGGTAAGATCAAATATGGCACCACTGCACGTATTATTGTCAAAACTAGAAAAGATATAATCTGAAAATACTAATTCAAAAGGTCCGTGGTAGTTAGTCCGTCTTCTTACTCCCTACACCCCCAGCAGGTCCCTGAGGTCCAGTGATCAGAGCCTACTGGTTGTGCAGTGCACCATGCTAAAGACCAAAGGTGACAGATCATTTACTGCTGTGGCCCCCAGACTCTGGAACTCTCTCCCCCTAAGCCTGAGATCAGTGGACTCAGTGAACTCCTTCAAAAAGCAGCTGAAGACTCACTTGTTCAAGCTGGCTTTTGTATGACCTTCTTCACCACTCTCTCTTTATTCTGCTCTCCCCACCTATTCCACCTTCCTCAGGATCCACTGATTCCCCTCTTTCTTACTCACTCTCTCTCTCTCTTTCTTAACATTTTGTTTTTTAATCACAATTGTATATTTTTTGCTCATTTTAAATATATATTTGAACCATTTTCTAAATTCTTTTTGATATTTTTACATTTTTGGTTTTTGTGAAGCGCCTCGTGACTTTAATCTTGAGAGGTGCTATAGAAATGATATTTTCTTATTCTTCTCCTTTTAAAAAGGTGATTATATATATATATATATATATATATATATATATATATATATGTGTGTGTGTGTGTGTGTGTGTGTGTGTGTGTGTGTGTGTGTGTGTGTGTGTGTGTGTGTGTGTGTGTGTGTGTGTGTGTGTGCATCATGCTTTTAGCTTGAATTCAGAGACGGTAATGCACCACTCCCTCCAAGCAGCTCACTCTCTGCTCCCTGCCTTACAAATTATTTTGCCTATGAACCTGTGAGACTGCAGGACTGAGTGTCCCTGAGCACTAATGCTGTTACTTAGTTCACGCTCGATTACTGCAGTCTGACTGTGTACACCTTATAAGCTCCTGCAAAACACTGAGGGGTAGTTTTACTTTTCCTGGTCCCTGAATTCATAACACACATCACCAAATTTTACAAACAAAAATGTAGCTACTCCTCTATTTGGGCGAACCCCCCCCCCTTTTAATGTCTTAATGACTCACTGATTCTTTAGAGGGGTTTGAGAATTGGGCACTCTGGGACTCCAACTAGCTTTTGGGGGCTTTTTTCATCATCTCTTGCAAAGAGAAACTTCCCCGCAGGTTACTTACAAAGTAAAAGTTGTGGTGTGTGCTGGTACTCACAGCAGAGGACTTTGATGCAGGCAGCATGCAGGTTGTTCTCCGCACGAATCAACGATCTCATGCCGATGACTAAGAGATTACCAAAGCAGGTGATGAAGGCCATGACCCAGACGGACACCCGCAGCACCATGTTGGCCAGAAGGTCCTCAAAGGATGAGATGCCATCTGTGTTGGGCTTGCAGGACCTGACGTGGGGTGCGTAGGAGCAGTACTGGAACTTCATAAAGTAGCTGATAATAAACGGTGGTGTTAAACAGAAAGTAAGTTGTACAAACAGTAAGCTAGAGGCAACAAAAATGAAATGCATACATGTGAGACAGGTTTTTCATGGGCAGAAACATTTTCGTCTGAATATCTTGGATCTCGATTCCTTCTAAAGCTCTGCAGAGAAAGAAGCAAGTGTCAAAAAAAATTTAAGTTCAGAGCTGAGGTGTGAAGGTTTTTCTAGGTTTTGGGACTAACGAGCCATTGAGTGTGCTCTTACAGAGACTGGAGACGAGTCAGGTGGCTGAAGTGGATGGGGTGGATGCGGAGATTGGGATTGTGGGATATATTTCTGCAAAAAGACATCAGAATAAGACTTTAGGTTTTCTAAATGTGGTTCAGCCAACTGTCAGCAAAACAACGAGCAGCAGCTTAAATGATGACATGAGAGGCTAAGAAAAACAACAGTTATATATCTGTACAGGAAATTTTAGAGGAAGGTTTTATGTGGATTTTGAGGAGATTGAGATAATGACACATCGAGTCCAGTAAAGGCTGAAACAAATACCAGTCCACTTATTAATGCTCGGCGACATCCAAAACAGAAAACCTCCAAATCCTGTCCATTAATACCTCCTCAGGCCTGCAAGGCTGAACAAACCACTAAAACCTCTACAGACAGGATGATGAATGTTTGGCCAATAAAGTTCAAAGTCTGGGTGAAACTGAAGTTGTTAGACTTTTCTGATGAGCTGGTTTAAATCCTCCAGACATGCTGTGATTTTCTGTATGGTTCTTATAAACCCACTCCTGACTGCATTTCTTCTGTAGAAGCAACAGTGCTGCACGCTGCAGGTCCATCTCCTCTTTTGTTCTAGTTGCTCACCGGCCATTTTGAAACACATGGTGCAGAAAACAACGCTACGAAGCAATGAAACTGATGTTTGGCACGTTGGACTTTTAGCTTCAGCTGGATTATCACTTTTTGCAATCTTTGCTCCTGGTTTAGCTTATTTTATACCCTAAAGCTGCACATTGTGCTGGCATCACAGTGTTTTAACAACAAAATGTTTTCCTATTTGATAAATAAGCAAGATTTCACAGACAAACATGTCCAACTGCAGTTGTTGAGTTTAAGGCATGAATCTTTTGTGGTAGGTGTCTGGAAAGGTTGTGAATAATTAACATCTTAAATGGCATTTTGAACAACAACAGTTTAGAGAAACAAATTAATTATGACTGACTGATGAGCTAACAGCTAGTCATTATAGAGCAAAGCCTAAAGTGGATATCTGCTGACCTTAAAACTTCTATAATCTAAAAATATACATGAACATTGTTTTATAAACCCTTTTTTTGCGTCCAACCTTTCAATACGGGAGCCAAAATTATCAGGTTAAAATTCCTCAGAGGCCACAAAAAAAAAAAAAAATTCTGTACACACACACACACACACACACACACACACACACACACACACACACACACACATATATATATATATATATATATAAAATGTGAATTTTTTTATTCATACTACTAAAACACGTACAAAATGAACATAGTGGTAAAATCTGAAGATTAATGTAATAAATACTCCCAATCCCAATGAGCATCCTGCTGAATAAACAAAATGTCACCCTTATAGACAAGCAAGCGAGGGTCCCACTAAATAACTCTTAGGGCTGCATATGGCCCCCGGTCCACACTTTGGACATGCCCACCTTGAACTTTGTTAAAATTTGCAATATATACATTTTCAGGGTTAGGGCAATAGTATTCTGAAAATCCAACTGGAAGCATTACAAGCTAAACTGGAGCCAGCTGCAACAGTGGCATCACCATGGGGTGGCTAGGGAGGGGCCGTGGCCACCCCACTGGGCCCACCAGGGAAGACCACTACCCTCAATAAATAACTTCTAAGTTCACAAAAACCATGAATTATTTTTCTTTAATAGAGACATAAATGTTTAAGTCAATAAATATATTTATTTTATAACAATGTAATAACTAATTATGTAATAAATCCTAATTTAAATACACATTTATGTCACCCAGGTTCACCAATTTCCAATAAATGTATCATTCCCAATGTTTTTGTAGGTATCTGAATGGCAACAGGTTAATTAAACGGTTTTAAAACTCTAAAACAATATCATCAAACTGAAATAATGATGTGAAATTGTGTCTTTTTATTTACATGTTTGTGTTTCTCAAATTTGAGACTAAATGTGTTGAATGCCTTTTGTTTTCAATGAAAAAGAACGAAGGAGCAAAGCACAGCAACAGGTTCAACTCTCCCAGAGTTACTACCAAGATCTATTTGGTGCCACCCTAAATTTTTTACTGGCCCCATCTGGCCCCCCTCTAGGAAAATGTTATGGAGGCATTAAGGAGTTTCAATGCAAATTTTCACAATTCATTAAATGAAAAATTAAAAATAGCAACATAAAGCCATATTTATGTCTGTTTAAAGTTTAGAAAATAGTTTAATGGACAGTAGTTATTTTATGATGACAGTAATCCTGATTGTGAATAGCTATTCCTCCAAACTGAGGTCATTTAAAGAGCTTTCTACAGCAATGAAATAATTTTTCCAAACGTTACCACAGAAAACCACTTTTAGGCATGTTCAAACTTTCACAGGTGGATGAAATCATCTATTTTATTTCTAATATGTCACAGCGCTGCCGTCTCTTCAGGTTCCATCAAAAGACACTTCCTGGAACTTCCTTCTTTCCTCCCCTGAGGGGTCAAGCTCTCTGAATCCTTTCTTAAAACCAGAGACTTCTTCTCTTTCTTGATACGCTGCATTACACACAAATCTGCTAGAATTATGACACACTCATAATGAAGAACTTCCCTGGTTACTCACAGTTTCAGGAGGGTTTTGGAGAGGCTCTTAAAGGTGTTCTTTGGCAGCTCCATGATCTTGTTGCTGGACAGATTCCTTAAAGAGACCAAAGAGGGGAAAAATTAAAACAAGTACAAGAAACAAAGATTCGTCATTTGGACGTATTCGTTTCAAAGGCCCATTTTTAATGGCTTGCCTTTATTTATCATTACTCCGCATTTCATTTTTAAATGCAGATTTTGTGTTTTAAGCAGACAATTGAAACATTACAAGATTATTAACAACTTAGAGCAAATTTCAGTGAATAAAGGGCCTTTTGATTGATTAATCTCATGTTAACTTTATAAATAAAGATGATAAAGAAGTTAACATTTCAGTTAGGCCATGAAACAAAGAATCGTTGTGAGCCAGCAGTAAAAATCTGTTAAATGGGGATTTTTCTAATCTCTGCTGATTATCGAATAAATGGAGCATCTGTTCGCTGATGTGGAAAAAGAAAAAAATAATGTACTCACAGTTCAGCCAGCTTCAGCAGAGACTGGAAGGTGCTTTCAGGAATTCTTTTGATCCTGTTGTCCATCAATAATCTGAACAAAAAAGATTTGTGGTCAGGAACAAAAATGTCGTTTTTGACTCCAACTGACTCTGGATGCAAACTAAAGTAGTCAATCACAGTTTCCCTTTTGAAGAGCAGCAATCAATTGACTCGCGAGACAAAAGAAGGCATGGGTGTACTAACGAGTGCTGCATTCCACTTTTACAGCTGTGCATGCTGGTTGTTTTGCTAACGAGCAGAGCTTCCTACAAATGGAATGCATTCTTGAACGTTCCATGTCATGCGATTTTAAATCTTTGAGAGCGAAGGTAGGCACAATATATGATAAAAAATATTACTGTTGGCACTATTGGGATGCCAGTTATCTTAAATGTGAGTTATTTTCATCAGCCTGAATTTATACCTGGAAATAAAACGGTTTGCGTCAGTGAAACTCTACCCATGCACACTACGACAAAACATGCATACAAAAGCATCTTAGGTGAGTCAGCTGCTGTATTGGATATGGTAGTCCAGGGCACTCTAACCACTGGACTACCAAGTCTGTTACATGACAATAGTCGCCACATCCTGTGCTGGCCAGGGGAGACTAGATTTCAGACCAGAGACTAGCTTCTGTGAAAGGAGCAGGACCTGATGACGAAATTAATTTCCATTAAGGCTTTACAGGATTTTCAAAGTAAAACAATATTTGCATCTGAGACAGGAAAATACATGAATGTAACCAAAAATGTTATTTTTTTTCAAGAGTAAATAACAATATCACTGCCATGGTCTGTGTCTGCGTCTTTCCCCATGTGTCTCCTGAGGTCTTCCATCCCTCTTTAGATTCCACTTTTGTGTCTCATAGCGCCCTCATGTGTCCTTTGTCTGCATCTTATTTGTGTGTCTTCTGTTTGTAGCCCTTCAGGTCATCCCCAGCCCCTCCAGTTGTAGCTCCAGCCTCCTTCTCCCCAGCTCAGTGTATATGTGTGTTAGTCCTTCCCTCAGCCTTTAGGTTTAGCTTTGTGTTTTTCAGTTTTAGGTTTATCTGCCCTCCACTGGTTCTCTTCCCCATTCAGATAATTGTTGTCACCTGCCTTCCCTCCAGCCTCACTCCACACACCTGCTTCCTGTTTCCATAATTGCTCCTCCCAGTCTATTTAAGCCCTGTCTTGTCTCTGTGTTGTTGTCGGTCCATTGTATGTTTGTCAGCGTTGTTTCGTGCTCTATGTGAGCTTATGTCTCCAGGTTTTGGTGCTCCAAGTGAGCTTACGGTGTCCTGAAATCCAGGACTTTTGGACTTTGTGCTCTAAGTGAGCTTTTGTTCTTGTTAGCAGAGTTTATGGATTTTTGGACTTTTGGCTCGCTGCCTTTGGATTTATTTTTGTACGTCCTGCAGAATAAAGGATTTTTGCTTTATACCAACTCCTGCCTCTTGTCGTCTGGGTAATCAACACTTTGGGTCCTAACCATCCCTTCAGCGTGACAATCACATAGTAAAAAGCTCCAAAAAGTGGATTTTCCATGATATAGCCCATCTAAAAATGTTTTGTATATTTTTTTTAAATATTTTTCAGACTCGTGTGAAATTATTGAATGTTGGAAAGATTTTTCCCCCAATAAAAAAACAACTTTTTACAACTAATATAGTAAAGGATTAAAAAAAATAGTAGTAATTTACTGATGTTATGAATGCAGCATGCTTCTCTATTTTATTTCAACTTTTGAGAACATAATTCTTTTTTTTTTTTTTTTGCATTGGCAAATTATGTTTGACCAGAATCCAACAAATTTCTGACGCATGAAAATAAAATGAAAAATATCATTAGAATTCACTTTTTTTCAGCAGTAATTTAAGGGCTTATTGGATAAATAAATTGTTAAAATTAACTAAAGGAAAATGTAACAAAAAAAGGCAAACAAAGAGACAAAATCACAGAGGTGAGAAAAATAAAGGTGTTGCAGAATGGAGAGGGTGAAAAGTGAGAATAAATAAATCTGAGTGAAGAAAAGAGGCATGAAACAGAAGGATGAGGAGAAAAACCAGCAATGATGAACACTCAGATAGGGATGAAGAGATAGATGGTCTTATTAAAATACACTTTTATATTTTTCTTTTTTGCACAAATTCCAAAGCAGAAACATCAATTCCATCCAGTAAATCGCGACATTTTCTACTATAGTGAAAGAAATGTCATCAAACTCTTTTCTTTAATCACAATTGATGTAAAATCAAAATCAGTGCGTTAAATATGACTAGAAACCAGACTTTGAGGTCTGATAAATATTAAGAATATGGTTGTGCCAAATTAAAGGCAGCTTGCGTAAAATTTAAAGTATGATGTGAATCCAAGAAGCAACTAGATAAATTGCATTTCTTGCAGAAATGCTGTTTGAATGCTGGATAGCTCAAACTGTTAGCTGAATCAGCTTAATAGCTTAACTGAAAATGAAACTAAGCAAAACTGTCAAAATGAGCTGAATGTGTTGAAAGATGTAGAAGCAAAAAGCACCAACCAAGTAAAGCACAAAAAGTAAGTGAATAATAGAGAAAAATAATCCTAAACAGCAGAAAACTGAAATCTGTTAACATTGTATAAAAATCTGAACAGCTAAAATGTCTAAACACATGTTATTTCAGTAGGACTAGTTTAACAGTTTAATATTTACATTTAGCTGAACTGTGAAATTAGCAGCATATGCTAAATTTGGATCTGATTGCTGAAGCTGCTGAATAGCTGAAGTGAAGCTGAAACTAAGCTAAACTGTCAAAATGAGCTGAATGTATTTAAAGATTTAGAAGCAAAAATCACCAACTAGTGTAATAAAGCTCAGAATATAGGTGGAGAATGGACAAAAATGCTAAACAGCAGCAAACTTAAATCTTTGAACATTGATTAAAAACTCAAAAGTTGAAATGTTAAACAGCTGGCATTTGAATGAGAATAGTTTAACGGGTACATTTTTACAGTTGGCTGAACTGTGAATTTAGAAACATTTACTGATACCTGAAACTGATAGATTAACATATATTCAGACTTAGTATGGAATTGATGAAGGGTTGGATGAATTAAATGATAAATGGACTGTTGGATGGATGTTAGATGGTTTATTGGATGGATGGATGGATGGATAGAAGCATGTATGGATTTATGTGGATGGATGGATGGATGGATGGATGGATGGATGGATTCCTTAGGCCAAGCCGATCGATTTGATGTCTCACATGCGTGGGTGTGTAATTCCATTTAGCCAGAAGATGATTGACCTCTCTCAACCAGTTGGGAGGGAGCGGGGCACTTTCCCACCTTCTGATGGTCAATCAAATTTAACTTGTTTCTAGTTTTAAGTACAAACAGTTCAAAAAGATCAAAAACAGAAGTCTGTTATTGGCTCAATATTCAACTTTTTATATTCATTCCTATGAGACTTGATTAAAGTGATTTGTAGTTCCTTGTGTTGCCATGGTAACGGATGACAGGAGTCTGCTTTAATAAAGCAATGTGCAATGTCACATTACTCTTTTAAGCTTTGAATAACATTTTTATATTAAAGTATGTTGATACAGTTGTGTCTAAAATGTTGTTAAATGTTGTTGCTAAGCACGTTGCCACGGTAACGCAGAACACAATATCAAGTTAATACAAGACTCCTGGGACCAAGCAGGTTGAATTGATGTATCATATGTGTGGGTGCGTATTTCCTTTTAGGCAGAAGAAGATTGAAAACTCTCAGCCAATGAGAGAGCAGCGAAGGAGGAGGGGGCAGTTCCTGTCTTCTGACTAGTGTTAAAATGTCAGCTATGCTGCTAGTTTTAAGTGTATAGAGCTCAGAAAGATAAGAAACAGCAGTATGTTATAGGCTCAATATTAGGCTTTTCACATTCATTTCAATGAGACTTGTTTGGGTATATCCTTATGCACTTGTGTTACCATGGTAACAGATAACGCATTTAAATTTGAATACCAGATTCCTGAGACCAAGTTGGTCGATTTGATGTGTCATATGTGTGTGTGCTCGATCCTGCTTGGACAGAAAATGGTTGAACACTTTCGACCAATCAGAAAGCAGCACTGTTTTCTCGCCTTTTCCTCGGCTGTTGGAGGCGCTGTACTCCTGTTAATGAGAGATGCCTTTAAATCTGTCCTTCAGAAGTGAAATTGGACCTGTCAAACTTCTCACCTTAATCTAACTGCTGCAAAGTTAACTGCAAGTAAGAAGGGAGTGTTTTGAGCCCTGAATTAAAATAACTTGCGTGCATGATTACATTGTTCTAATCTATTTCCTTGTAACAGAACTTTATTTTACAGACTGATGAGCATGGACAAGCACCCCTGTTATAACAGCTCAATTTGATCCTATTTTATTGACTTAAGCTGGGGAATTTATTATTTCAATTACAGCCATCATGAACAAGTGTTAATGCAAGAGAGGTCTTGAGTAATGATGATTTTATATCAAGGCTGCGTCACAGTCGGCTAGAGCTTTAAAAAAATGCAGCTTTTTAACAGGTCTTCTATTTTTGCTTTAAGTGCGGCAAGAGAGATATGACAAGACAATCACACTGGCTGCCTGCTCTTTGTCTGCAGCAGAAAGTCGTGAAAACTCTGTAATAAAAGATGAAGAAGACTCTTGGAGAAGAACGCTTTGAAAACGGACAATATGAAGCCTTTAATGGCTAAAATAACAGCGGAAAGTGTGATTAATAAGATGAGATAATCTGAAAGAGCCATATCTGAAGGATTTATCCTCAGCTTAAAACATTAAAGGCATGCTTCACTCGTTTAATTAATACATTTGCATAATAGGAATAAATTAGTGATGCACCGATATGAAATTTTTGGGCCGATACTGATATCCAATATTAAGATAACTGTTATGGCCGATAACTGGTATTTGCCAATACCGATATGCTGACATTAATGCTTCTAAAGTCGGAAGATTTTGTATAGAATGAAAATTATTAAAGCTGAGTTTACGATAGTATGTACACACAACACACACATTTACAGTTCTGAGATGATTTCATTCACTGTTCACATGACTAAAAAATAACACATCACCCCCTTCTCCCTCTGAAAAAGGCAAACAAATATAGACAAGATGGAAAAAATATCGGTTGGTAATATCGACCCTGTTTTATTTATCGGACCGATACCGATACCTATACGATAGATCCCATTTGTGAGTCGTTATCAGGGGGACTAAATATACCGGTGCAACATATCCTAGAACTGCAGTGACCCACATCGCAGGTTTTGGAGTCTTATTTAATGGCATTCGGACATCTTGCCTCGGATTGGATGACAGCAATGCAACTCTACAGCTGACTTACAACATTGATGTTTCATCTTGACAAACAACAGATGCCTGGAAGAGCTTCTGCGGTGTGGTGAAGTAGCTAATGCTAACGGTTAGCTTCTACTAGCTGAGACGTCCTCTGTTGTTTCTTGGACGCTAAACCAACAACAGCCTTCCACGTCATGAGTCAAGATGGGTGAGTCCATGAATGTTAAGTGAGTGTGACATAAATCTGTCAGGTTTTTGAAATCCTAGAGTTTCGTCGTCTTTTTTTCAGAAGCTAATGTAGGAGACTTTTTTCATGTTCAGCCTGTATGAAAAACTAGATTGACTGATTATGATAAGAAAATATTTAAAAAGGGGTTTTTAGTGTTCCACACCTTTAACTAAAAAAAAGCCCTCCAATCCAAGGAAACAAATGGGTTTTGAAGGTGCATACTTACAGGACTTCAAGTTTGCTGCACGTCTTTAAGATGGAGAAGTTAAGAGTTTGGATCTGGTTTCCCTCAAGATCGCTGAGAGCAGAAAAACAGAAAGAGGGACTAAAAATTACTCTCAACTTACTGGACAGAGACGTCTGATCTCACTGGGCTGCAACTGCTGGTGACACATGAACATCAATTGAACGAGTTAAGGGTCTAGATGTCTTGCGTGAATTGCATGAATTCTGATCGTATTTGAAGCGTTCCAGAGATGGACTGCTGCCAGCATCTAAACCCTTCTTGGTTCATTTATCTGGAACGTGTGAGAAATGTGAGACAATCTTAAAAGGGGTTGGTGATCAAACAATACATACAATTGGGGTGAATTACAAAGAAACTGAGTGACAAATAGACATTTTGTGAAAAGATTGCACAAATAGTGCATGAATGTTGCATTAAAACCACTTCTCAAATATGTGCAAATTCTGTGTGATCCCAACTGCAAAGTTGCTAAATCTTCTAACATTATTTCGTCTCCAGCAGCTGCAGCCAAGTGAGATACTGGCTATAGATGCAGAAATGGCATAACGGCACTTGCAGAAGTTTGGACACCCTTTGAATTGGGAGTTATTGCGTGAATTTAACATCTAAATAAATTAATAGTGTTGCAGACGAATTAGAAAAGATCATTTCTCTCTCTTGTTAGCTTCACTGGACTAGTCTTTTATCCAAATCATTAGAAGTGCAGCCAATGATACCAATTAACACAGTGAAGCCTCCAGCAAAAAGCTAATAACTAAAGCACCGCCAAGCTGAGCAGCGGAGACGAAGAGGTGCAGAGTAACCACAATCACTTTTTTTCTCTACTTAACCAGCTAATTCCAGCCATTTATCTCATCAAGAAAACACACGTTTGGAAGTTCATTTGATTTGATCAAAAATAAATTCCCCTCTAACATTTTTACTTAAGAAGATGTTTGTGTTGTGTTTCTTTGAAAGGAAAAGCAAACATGAATGGAGTGAGTGAATACGAATCCTGCACTGGAACACAAAAGCTGCAGAAAACATGAGGTCACTGTGAGTGTCGGACTCATCCTGCAGAGGCTCTCAACTCTACGCCCATTTGGAAAAATAAACAACTGGCCAAGCTGACTGGCCGCAGTGACACGGGCTGAAGATCTCTGCAGCATCAACTCCTCAGCGTGTCAACTGTGCAGCGTCCACACCAGCACAAACTCACAGCTCACGCCTCTCTAACACTTCGGTGCACAAACATCTACTGAACCGCGCGCTTGTGCACTACACACCAGTGCATACACACAAGCACACTGTCAGAGCAGACTCACAGCCAGTCCAAGGCAGGCATATGTTGACAGAAGCTTGGATGAGGAAGCTGCTGCAGCGAGGTGTGCACCATGGATCTGGGGAGAGACGGAGGGCAGAGGTTAGGATCTACACAGCAGGACAATGATAATGTAGCTATGTGATGATTAACCCTTTGATGCATAATGGTCACTAGAGTGGACAGGTACTCAAAATTGTTATTTATTTGTTTTTGCTATTAAGCACAGCTGTTGAAGACTTTATTGCATTTGAGCCCCTCCGTTTGGACTTCAGTAAGCCAAGCCAACATATTTCATGTTCAGAATGCACACTGAAGTGGACATGTAATAAATTATTTGTAAATTATAAAATTTTACAAAAAATATTTGTTGAAATTTGTTTCATTCACACCTAAAGACGAATGAAAAAAATTGTTAAAAAAATCATGGTTGAAGATTTCATAATTCATGCATCAAAGGGTTAAGAATCACACCTCTTCTACTGGTTGTTGCTGCAGAGATGTTCTACAGCATTCTGCTTTTATTTAGCATCTCCTGCACAATTTTTTTTGCACAATCTGCTCTCTGGGATTCAGAGAACAGAGCCAGCCTTCTTCATCAGCTCAGACTCGTTGGCTCTGCTGTTTAAACAATAGATGAACAGATGGATGCAAAACCAAACTTAAGATGCTGCAGCAAACGTTTTATATGTATACGGTTTAATCCTGTATCTTGCTGTGCCACGTCTGGTGGTTGCAGGGAAGTCTAAAATTTCTTGAGGAGATCAAGAACATGTCCTTGCAAGATTTTCTTGCCTTTTTTAATTGAATCCAAAATAGTGACCAACAGTGGCAGCCCAGTGATTAACTGGCTACAGGTGAACATGAAAACAGCAATCATCTTGCTGATGAAGGTTCTCAGTCATCCGGGCCATGGTAGTCCAAAGAGGTTTGAATAAAGGCAACTAGACTGGTTTCTTGAAGACGTTTTGCTTCTCATCCAAAGAGCTTTGTCACTTCTGACTGGAATATGGGAGAGTCAAGCTTATAAACATGAACTGTTTGTTGTTGGAATTATTGAAACTCAATTTCAAAACAGTTTCAGTCTAAGTCACACCCTCCTGAATCTAATCAAACCATTCTGATTTCACACGCAGGCTAAACCTAAAAATAGTGTTCTACCCTATTTCCTGCATTAGCTGCTGAAAGAAAATAGGTTGGAAACTATTTCAGTAATTCAGTAAGACTGAGAGACCATTTAAATAATTCTGTTGATGCGTGGTTGATAAGCAGTGTCTGACTTTCATTGGTTAAAATTAAAAGATTTTTAATTTATTATTACATTTATCAGATTCAAGACATTTCTGTGACCGCTATGGGATTTTCTTTCATTGACCGAAGGGTACCAACAATTTTACCCACGTCTGTAGATCTAGTCTGGAAAGCAAAACAACAATTCATCATTTGAAAAAGTTTTTAAGAATATTCAAGGCGTATTCCTGCTTTCTTAGGCTATGTCTACACTACTCAATATATTCAGTATGTAACCACATCAAACCACTTATGGTCTTAAATGTGTGGTTAACTCATTTCATTAAGACCTTTGCACTGTTCTTTAGTGTAAATGAATGCCTTATGAGTCATTTAATAAATTTATTTTTTTAAAGCTATGATGCTCCTGTTCTGAGATGCAGAAGTTTGATTTTGCAGAGGTGGGCTTAAAACAGCAGGATTACTCATTATTATTAATGATACGCACAGACCTCACTTCTGATTGGATAACAGAACACGGTCAGCCATGTTGCCCAGTCACTATCACCAAGACACTCTCTCTCCTCGCTGCAAAACAATTTTTAGATAGCCTTCCTGTTGGCAGGCGCAAGCCAAGATGGGCTGGGCCATGAATGTTAATTCACAAAGAAGCAAAGCAGAAATCCCATGAAGCCATCACTCTGATTGGAAGAAAATGAAGGAGGGAGAGGAAAAAAGGGTAGATCCAGTGATCACTTTGTGGGAGCTTCATAAAAATCAGACCAGACACCCACAGAATTGGACTACTGATCTACTGGTTTTATGAGTCGATTCGATTAAAAAAAAACATGTCAAGTGTTCTGTTGGTGTTCAAGGTGCCAACATAACTTATGTTATTTGTTTTGATCCACCAATTGCATTCAGTCAATTTCAATATTGTATCCATTTTCATCAATCTATAAATCCTCCCAGGATGCCCCAGAGAGTGAAAAGTGGAAATGTCCAGGGAAAAGAGAATGTTTGGTCACTCTAAGAGTAGTGATCCTTCATAATAATATTACTCAAGTAGAAATTACAGTACAATACAGCAAAAGTACTTCTTGATTAAACTTTTTTCCTCAAAAGTTACTCTCGTTAGTCTTAAATGGGTAAAAAGTGGGGCGTTGCAATAGTCTGACATCATTGGCGGGGGCGTGTCCTCTAACAGAACCAAGGGTGTTTCTCAATGCCAAGGAACCTTGCCTTGATGTGTCTGTGAAGGTTCTCAGTCATCAAGGTCATTGTAGTCTAAGGAGCTTTGAAAGAAAAGCGTCTGGACTTCTTTGAGCTGCTTGAAGACGTTTCACCTCTCATCCGAGAGGCTTCTTCAGTTCTAAGGTCAAATGGTGGAGAGTCCCAGATTCAAACCCAGTGGGAGTTTCCCCCCGAAGAGGGGACAAAAGACCCCCTGATGATCTTCTACATAAACACATGAGCCAAGGTGTGAGGGTGGGTGTGGGTCCTATTCAGCCAGAGTTTCGAGTGAGCTCATTGTGAAGCCTGGCCCCACCCTATCATGTGAATTCCTGAGGTCAGATGGCCCAGGATATGCGTGGGCATAGAGGCATCTGGGAAGGGATCTCAAAACTGGATTATAGATGGCAGACAGTTGGTGTCGTAAACCACCGCCTCTGTTCAAAGATGGTTGCTCACAGTGGACATAAATGGCTTCCTTTACTCCTCTTTCAAACCATATGTCCTCTCTGTCCAAAATGTGAACGTTGGCATCCTCAAAAGAGTGACCTTTGTCCTTTAGATGCAAATGAACTGCTGAGTCCTGTCCCGTGGAGGTGGCTCTTCTATGTTGTGCCATGCGCTTGTGAAGTGGCTGTTTGGTTTCCCCGATGTAGAGGTCTGGGCATTCCTCGCTGCACTGTACAGCATACACCACATTGTTCAGTTTGCGTTTAGGAGTTTTGTCTTTTGGGTGAACCAGTTTCTGTCTGAGTGTGTTGCTGGGTCTGATGTACACTGGTATGTTGTGTTTGGAGAAAACCCTCCTGAGTTTCTCTGATACACCGGCTACATAGGGGATGACAAGGTTGTTGAGGAATGCCCATTTGACCTTAGTACGGAAGAAGCCTCTCGGATGAGAGGTGAAACGTCTTCAAGCAACTCAAAGAAGTCCAGACGCTTTTCATTCAAAGCTCCTTAGACTTGCCTTGATGTCTTGGTCCCGCCCCGGTTGCCTAGGAGATACGTCATCAGGAACTGCCAAGGCGTGTTTCAATGTTCATGTTCTATCGAGGCTTCTGTTCAGTGTTGCCAGATGAGATTGACAGTCTCCAGCCCAATCACTGCTGAAAACCTGCCCAATCAAAAATAACCAGCCCAATCCATGAAGTTGCCAGACACAGGTGTAAACCCATAAAATAATCACAAAGGCAATGGAAAACGTTTATAAGAGCTTTATATCACCAAATTGCAACATATTTGGTAGGTTATGATAGATTTGCAACCAACAAATAGCACAATAAATCTACTAAATTGGCTGGACATATTGCAAAACAAATTATTATTTATTACTAGTTATGCTGGCAACCCTTGCCCGATGCTGATAAACACACAAGATCATAGATTTCAAAACACACCAAACCACAAAAAACGTTTTTAAATTAACAAGCAATGCCTTAAAATAAGTTAGTTAAAAAATAAATAAACTGTCACCGTGCAAACAGGATCATGTTACAGAAAAAACACCTTACCTTTACACAGAAACTGCTTCAGTTTTTCCATAAACTTGAACAATGTTGAGAACTTGAAGAACTATTTACAGTCACTGGAAGCCATGGAGGCTGGCTAATACAATATAATTTACTGACATCTGTTGTGGTGAGTACGTCACATTGTTCATTGTCCAGTATCATGTGGAGATTGTGTGAAAGACAACAGTAGAACCCACACCACGACCTAGAGCCGTCAGTAGTGCGTTGCCAGACAGAATAACATATTTGTTTAGTCTGGCTTGCCAGGCTAACACAGTTTAGCTTTAGTGCCTCTGCTAGCTTAACTGTTTATGCCAACGTCAGTGTAAACAACTCAATGTGACTCACGGTGAGTTGTCAAAAAAATTACTTGATTGAGTACAACTAGTTAGAGCTGTTGCCTTGCAGCGAGAAGGTCCTGGGTTCAATTCCCGGCCTGGGATCTTTCTGCATGGAGTTTGCATGTTCTCCCTGTGCATGCGTGGGTTCTCTCCGGGTGCTCTGGCTTCCTCCCACCATCCAAAAACATGACTGTTAGGTTGATTGGTCTGTCTAAATTGTCCTTAGGTGTGTGTGTGTGTGTGCATGGTTGTTTGTCCTGTGTGTCTCTGTGTTGCCCTGCAATGGACTGGCTCTCTGTCCAGGGTGTACCCTGCCTAATTGCCCATTGACTGCTGGAGATAGGCACCAGCCCCCCCAATCCACCCCCCCGCAACCCTGCATGGACAAAGCAGGTTCAGAACATGGATGGATGGATGGATGGATGGATGGATGGATGGATGGATGGAGTACAACTAATGTCAAAAATTTCACAGAATTTTTTTTATCTGTTATTGTCAATTTATTCATTAATTAGATTTTTATTTTATTTTTCCATCATAAAATCAGAGGCTGTTTTTACAATATTAAAAAACCAATGTGGGCAAAAGCAGCCCAATTTTCATCCACCCGCCCAATGCATTTTTTTCCCCGCCAGGTGTAACTAAAAGAAGCCCAATTGGGCGGTAAACCGCCCAATCTGGCAACTCTGCTTCTGTTCTCTGTTTGTTAGCCGTTTAGCTCGCTGAGCAAGGATACATGGGAGGTGTCTTGTAGCCTAGCCTTGGTAAAAAATTTCCCAGAATTCACAGCAGTATTTTCAAAAGGATGACGGATCAGAAGCCGACAGCTACATCGGAGGCAAATTTCAAGTTCAAATGTAAGTTAGCTGTAGCTATCAGGCCTACTACTGGATATAATTTTTCATCCAAAGCAATTATTTATGCTTGGTTTGTTGCTTAGTAGCTGCAGCTTCAGTGGCTAACAGGTAGTAACTCAATTACATATTTAATTTAACAAATATACAGTTTAAAAAATAAGGCTCGTTATGTACTTATATAGAATCTTATACAAATGTATAAAATACAACTTTATCTCATGGTCACGTGATGTAAGTCTGCTTCATTTAACCATTTCCTTTGACCAAGAAAGGACAGTGTCCTCGTAAGCAAGGCGCCTGGCCTGGCAAGGCAATATCTTGCCAGGCCAGGCGCCTTGACACTGAAAAACACCCCAAGTGTCCTCTTTTTAGAAATCAAAATTTGGCCACCCCAAGATAGAGGCAAAACCATTATGGCCTCCTGTTCTTTTCAGAAGCAGATGCAGACAAAAATAAAGTTTTCTAATGTACTAAAGCTAAAAGTCCTAACTGGAAACAAATTTAAATCAGTTTCTGCTTTGCAAAGTGTTTGGTAATAAATGTGTCCCGTGTTTGATTTGTGAACGATATAAAACTACTAACATGGTCTGGTAGCTATGAGGAGTCTGTCAGCAGTCCAGCAGTTTACAGAGCTTCACATTTCAGCTTCAACACTGCAGATGTGAGCTTTTAGGTCAGACAAGAAACCAATTCCGAAGACGATAGAGGAACAAAAAGAGAGGTCACTTCTAGTCTTTGAATCACTCCTTAAAGGTCAAAATGGAATGAACACTTACTAAGCTTTGAGTTCAAAACATCAAAAGGACTTTGACCACAGATAGAAGTGAGAAACGAAAAGAAAAGATGAAACAGACACCGCTTGTGAACATGTGAGAAGCCAAAAAACAGATTGAAGTGTCACTGTGGTACAAAGTTCAATAATATGTGTTGATTGGAGCCGTGACAGGCTACCTGACACAGACGGAGACGTTAATTAGACTCCTGCTGCGGGGTTTAATTTGCATTTTTTATACAACATTATTTTTGTCCCGCTGCAGTCAAAGTTGTGTTTGCAGTTCGTCCACTGGTTTGTCAGCATGTCTGACAAAAATTACAAGTCAAATTTGATGAAGCCGTGTGAGCAATGATGCTTAAATAAATGGAGAATGAATGAGTCTCTTGCCTGAAGGCTCGCAGTGGCTTTGGCAGATGATGGATGATGCAATTTGGGGTTATTTATGGGTAGTTGTAAATTAGAGTTCCGGCGAATCCGGGAATCTTTCTCTTTCTGTTCTGTTAAACTGTTGGCATGCAGCTACAGAGCCTGATTTGCTGCAATCTCTAATCCACTGTCTAGTTTTCAGCTTCCTGAGTTGTTGCTTGGTGAAGCGTTTTAGAGGTTATCTCACCCATCAAGAACTTAATGCACATCTTGGCTACTGCAGAAGAAAAACTGAGCCATAACACTGCAGTCAGGTGAAAAACGTATATATAAACACTCTGCAACAGCCGTCAAAACAGTAAAAATGAATTATTAATAAATATAAACTGAACATCAAGTGAAATCCCCAATAAAAAATTCTATTGCATCCTGCTCCACTGGTTTGTCTTTGACAAAAGACAAAATAGGTGGAGTGGACTTCTTCCTAAAATCAATACACAAGCCTCTGGTAAATGTGACGTTTAGTTTTAGGTAGGAATTGTCACATCATTCGGAAAAGTCATCTATTCCCTGACCAGGTGAGTAATCCTCTCCCTGTAGCAGGTTGTCAAGAACAGAGTCATCAGCAAACTTCTAAATGCGTCGTCCTACAGGACAGTTTGTATACAGGACATACAGTAAAGCCTTCTTTCCACAGGAAATCCAAAGCTTTGTTAAAATGGATGCGAAACACAACATGTGGTAATTAGCCGCCGTTATAGTGGACGTGTTCCTTTCGTTTTGGACGCGCCCCAGAACCTAAGGGACGCTATCATTACATTTCAAGTCTATTTCTTATGCACAACGCTTCTAAAACACGTCAAACTCCACAGTTAAGATTGGGCCAAACAGGAAGTCAAACACGAAGGCACTGTAAAACATTTGGAAATTTTCTAAATAAAAGTCACGTAAAGATAAATGTATGTCATTTTCTGTGAACCCCGTAGTTGATGTAAACAAACAGAAAACAACCCTTTTTTTGTTTCTTTGTTATTGTGTGGACTTTTGAAATCACGCGTGGTGTTGCAATTCTCTCATGATTTCGGGACTTTGTGAGACCAGCAGTGTGCTTTCAGAAAGGTCTGAAATCAGAAAAGGTGGCGTAGAATAGTTTTTATAATTGTCATATTTTGGTTTACTGGCGAATCAGAATTTGACATGCAAAAGAGGGTTTATACAAACACCACGCCTCGCGCCAGAAACAAAGGTTCAGATTGGATCAGACAAAAGGAAATGTGTCGTGTGACTTAAGCATTACGTGTCATTTGTGTCTACTGCAAATTTCCAAGATTATAATTACTTGTAAAATACTACTGATCACAGGATTATAATATCAATTCAAATTCAATTCAAAAATACTTTGTTAATCCCAGAAGGAAATTGATTAAGTAATAACATTGTCATTTCACAGATTGATTGAAAATTGGGTTCACATTATTATTGGTAATAACAGAGTTGTTGATTATGTGTTTATCAAAAGAGAGTTCTTCGTCTTCATCTTGAGCTGTACAGAGGTGAAGCAGTTCAGATGAGTAGAGTGCATGAAAGACCTTGGCCACTATCTTGTGTAGATTAGCCTGTCAGAGACTTTATGTCTCTGCTCGAGCAGATGCAGCAGATCATGACCTTTAAGTCAAAAACGGGACATTCATGACGCTACACGATTTAAAAACCCCAACATCACACTTTTTTTATTTTTAGTTCTCAACCAAGGGGCAAACTTTGCCTGGCAAAACTGAAACCAACATAGAAGTTACACAAATGTCAGTTCCCCCCTCATCCACTAGGTGCTGGCTCCAAAAAGAAGCAACTTCCCAGTTAAAAACGCTAACTTCACAGCAGAAATAAACATGTTTACTGGTACAAAAACATTTTAGGTTCAAATGGGTTTACCGTCATGACAAATGATTTTTAGCATACAAAGTCCGAGACGGTACGGCTCCCATCTACCTGAATCCTCTTGCAAAGGCTTATGTCTCTGCCCGGCCTCTCCGGTCATCACAGGATTGTCGGCTAGCAGTGCCTACACCACGCTCAGGACAATCCAGACTTTTCTCATGCATTGTTCCACAAATGTGGAATGACCTTCCTAACACTACCAGAACTGCGGCTTCCTTTTCTATTTTCAAGAAACTCCTGAAGACCCTGCTCTTCAGAGAGCATCTTCTTAACTAGCACCTTGCCTGCACCCGTCCCCCCTCTCTACTGTCCACTCCTTGTTCCCTCCTCTCCATGACTGATGTCAATGTGTTGTTACTATTGTTGTTAGCCTCAAGGGCAAAATGCCGATTATCACATGTAAGTCGCTTTGGACAAAAGCGTCTGCTAAATACATAAACATAAATGATTTACAGTGATTTATTTATATGTTTTGTAACTCATATGTTTAAAACTTTAAATTATGAATAATTAGGGTGTGTCCTTTTGATTGACATGTGCCTGATGAACCATCAGTGCTAGCTCTAGCAGCTTGCCCTCCTGCTTGCTCCACAGAAGAACTCAGCCTCTGCCTCACATTAAAAGTGTTACAGCCTAGAAGGCAGTGTAGCAGAGTCGCTCAACTGTGGTTTCTGGCTCAAACGCTTTGGTTAGCTCGTAGCTACATGGGCTTAAAGTTTGTTGGGTGCCACCATCGACATACATATACTGGACAATGGGTTTCCATAGACTCCAATAATAAGTTTTTGTACTAAAATGGGAGGTGGCCACCACCGCTATTTTGACCGTGTCACAGGTTCCGTCAAGCACCGCTGCGATCTGAGATGCGCAGAGCTGCCGCTGGGGAGAACCGGGTGGAAAGGTTTCCGTCACAGAGCTCCACAAGCCGGCAGCCCGCGCAGCACACAGAAGCCGCGATCAGACAGAGATGCGCCAAGCTGCGAGGAGGCGAGAACGGGTGGAAAACATCGGTCTCCTGAGAGCTCCACAAGCCGATAGTCGGAACCCAGCTCCACCAACATGTTATATTTCAACCCATTTTCTTAAGTGCAGCATTATGTTAAATGCACTGGGTTTTACCCTATTACATTTTAGTTTCATGGTTAAACAGTACATGTTAACATCTAAGCTCAGCTCGGCAGTGACCTAAAATACATAAATATAATTTTACTTACCGAAAAAAATGAAGTGGAGACTCCTTGGACGCTCTATTAGTGCAATTAATGCCACAGCAAGTCATTTTGTCCAACAATTGCACAAAAAATATCCAAAAAAGAATACACAAACACAGAGACTCAAAATGCCGGAACAGTTTCCAAGCCAGACCGAGGCTCTACTGAGGCCTTTCCACGGAGCTAGCTCTGTGGTCACGTGGGTCGGATGCTCATTAATTATACAAAATTTTAGGCTTTTAATACACTTAAACAGAAGAGCAAGAAAACAATTCACCCCCCTCAGAGTTGTCATGAGTGTAAACTAGATCATTTAAACCAAAAACATGTTTTGGTACCGGGCTGTAAACGTTTATTTCTGCTGTGAAAATGGTATTTTTAACATGGGAGTCAATGAGGATTTGCTCGCTTCTGACACCAGCCCCCAGCGGATGAGGGTGGAACCGCAATTTTTGGTACTTCCGGGTTGAGACCAATTTTAGAGCCGCATTGTGGGGGCTTGGGTGCCACCAAGCCCCCACAATGCGGGTGAAAAATTGAAGCAATCCCGGAAGTGAAATAAATTTTCTTCATTTTTCTTCCAAAACGTGTTATTGGAGTCTATGGAAACCCATTGTCCAATATTTATATGTCGATGGGTGCCACTCATCTGCCCCACCCTCACAGCTTCATTTTGTGTATTCTCCAGGTGTGACCAGAGCTGTAGAAGGAAAGAGTTACGTCACTCCAATAGACTTCTATGGAAAGAATGGAATGCGGAAGTCACGTGGTTCATGTAGCTTAGAATAGTTCCAAACAGCCCCCGCTGCTGCATTGACCGCAGTTCATTTTCGGCGTTTTGGAAGGATTTTCTCCGGTAAGTTGATGAAATGTCATCTTATTATTATTATTATTATTTTTTGC
Organism: Nothobranchius furzeri; assembly: GCF_043380555.1. Lineage (NCBI taxonomy): Eukaryota > Metazoa > Chordata > Actinopteri > Cyprinodontiformes > Nothobranchiidae > Nothobranchius > Nothobranchius furzeri. The sequence continues at coordinate 62,116,659 of NC_091750.1, forward strand.
ATTGTGAAGCGTTAGCTAACCACTTCGTACCAAAATAAGCCAACAGTGATATTTTATGTTGTCAGTTTTTGCTAGATAACCTTTAATGAGCTAATTGTGTGCAGCTTGTTGATTGTGAGCAGGAGAGATTTAGACAAGCTTGGTGAGCTGTACACGGGTTTATTTCAGTTTGTTTGATTCTACGTTTTAAAAATATTCCCCCCACAGTTTGAAATAGGTTGTGAACTTTTTACATTATTAGTTTAATTTGTTTTTTTTTTTTGTACAATACGTTGCTGGTTGCTGTTTCAACATGAACATGCATCAGAAATGGAAGCACAAATGGAGAGACCAATAATAAAGAAAATGTGATTGTGAAGACAAGTAATTATTTAATAATTTTCAGTTAAAACACTGACTGCAACAAACTGCTGAAGCATGAGACAAACAGGATTACGAACGTAAGAAGATATGTTGTTCTGTTTTGTGGACTCAAGTAATAAGAATAGAATTAAGATAATTCAAGAACAGTAGTCGAACAATAACTTTTAAAAATTAGACATTTTCCATAAAACTGCTCATTTCCACTTGCTTTATAATATTAGCATTTGCAATTTTGTTATTAAGGAATGACAAGAAATAAGAATTAACAATAACACAACTATCAATAAATAAATGTTAAAGAGTTACTAAAACAAAAATCTTATTTAACCATTAAAGGTTAAACTGTGTTGTGTCCATCTTCATGTTTTCATAGTGGCTGAGCGGAGAGCTGACCAGAAACAACGGTGGTGGCAAATCCCAGTTGGGTCTGTGATGGAGTGATGCTCGCTTGGAGTGATGGCCATCTCATCCACAGTAAGCACACACTCTCTTTCCATCTCTGTCATGTTTTTAACCTTCAAACTGAGCATGTCACACACCTCTCCTAACACACCTGGTTCCAGTTAATGGCCTGAATTTGTCTTTGCAGGGTTCTAACATCAGGCAGAGGGATACTCGTGTCCTGAAGAAACCTGTAGCCTGTTGAACCCACTGAAAAACAGAGCTGTACGGCCTTTTTGATTGTCTGTTTACTCCATTTAATGCCTCTTGTGTTTTTCATGCCTTTTTGATTTTCTATTTCCTCCCTTAGGTTTTCCAGCTGGGTTCCCTGGTTGCATGGCCTGTTCCTTTCTCCTCCTGGCCCTGACGCCGGCTCCTCATGGCTTCCTGGGATGTCCCTCTCTCCTGATACCATCTCATGTCCCCCCTCACTTTCCCTCATCTCATTTGCCTCACTGCTGCTGCTGCTTTCCTCATTCTCTGAAATTATAATGACACTGTTTGAATAAAGAATCATTTTAAAATAAAATAAATACAAATGTCTAATATTTCAAAAGATTTGTACCAGTTTACTTGAGTACAATATGTGTGGTCACTGGTCAGTGGATCAACGTGCAGTGGTTCTGCTGTACGGGATCCTTCCTCCTCCTTGGTTCAGGGCGATGAACAGCATCAGCCCTGAGTCTCACCTTGCCTTGCCTAAGCTTAGTAAACTGTTCCTCCTCAAAATGTGCCTGTAGAGTGGTGTATTAGTTTATTTCCTGCCACATTTAACAGTTTAATTGCAGCCTTGTGTAGTTGAGAGCAAAACATGTAGAGCCTTGATAGAAAACATTTGAGAGTGCACATTAAACTCACTACACACAGCTTTTTGTTATTGTGATATCTGGTCATGGTGAGGTTGCTCCTGCTGACTTGAGCCAACCATTTTCTTCTTCTCTCTGCATCTTTGGGGAAGCCATAATTCTGATTCCTCCCTCAGACCTATTGCTATATGCAGCGCAGCCAACCATGTTAGATATTCAACCTAGAAAGGGATTATTAAAATATTTTTGCACATATAGAAATATTGAACTAAACCAAAAATATAGAGACGTAAAATTACATTTAAAAATTGTATTCAACCCTAAATTTTGTAATTTCAAATTTTAACCCACAGACACATTTTATTTTAATAATTATCAAAATAAAGTTATTCAAAAGAGTTTCATTAGGTCTTGAGTACATTGCTCATAATTAATGATTCAGCTTATTTGCACATATGTAATGACTAAACATAATGTTGGTAAAATGCTTTATTAAAAATGCTGTTATACATGTTCAAGTTTGTAATCTCTTTTTTTTCATAATTAACACACACTTTTTTATCTACTGTGTTTGACCATACAGTTTTATTGAAAATTTCTTTTTAAGTAGTTGCTATTAGTCAGGCTATAGAAGCCAGATAAACTGGGTAGATGCATGTACTGTCTTCACATAAAAATATAAAGTAATGATTGTAAAATGTATTCTACTGAACATAATAGATCATCATTCAAAGCATAAACAGCTACATATTTTCTTCAAGGTAAGCTGGAGCAGAATTCTAGCTTTCAATAAACCACTTTAAAATGGATATTATAACTCGAGTTTAGGGCTTCTTGTAGGACTTAAAGTTATTAAATATGCTTATATTAGAGCAGTGTGTTGCATTACTACATCAAATTTATTGCTATATTATATTATAGTAATGTATGTGGTCTAAATGTGTTCTACAGTGTGTTAGGACTGTCGTGTTCCTGTAATGTAGAACAGTCACGGGTGTTTGTCGTCCTAAAAATGCTCGGAAATAAATAAATAGGCAACTTTGTGAAGGAATTAGGACATAATATATAATATAATATATAATATTATTCAATAATAACCAAAATCGCCAGGGGAAATGTGACAATATTCAATTTTTTTTATTTGTCCTACCGTAGGCCATTCAAACTGACTTACGGCGCTGGGATGTTTGGAACTATTGAGAGCTCCATGAACCACGTGACCGTGAGTCGGTGAGTTCAATGCGTGTCGCAACTCTCTTTCTACAGATCTGGGTGTGACGAGACGCGTGAGGTTGCAAGATGGCGATGCTGGGAACCGCCCACTAGGCTTCAATTCAGCTCTTCAGAAACGTACGGGTGACGACATGGAGGGTTTGTCCAACATGCAAACTGTAAGAACAATAAAATTCATTTGCAAGTTGGACTCTTCGAATTTATTTTATCTGAGTAGAGTTTCTTCTTTTTGTTTATTAGAGGCAATTTTTAACTCAAAGAAACTGTTATATTAACTAAAAAGTGAACTCACAGGTACACGAGGGAGTGAAGGCCAAGGAAGGTCTCATGGGTCAAGCTGCTTAGTGGGTTATGATCCAAAATCCTGGAAAATGAAAGATAAATAAGACAGGAGATTCACCAGAGCTAAAAGCCAGAAGAAACAGATGGGCCTTAAGCAATCCTTTCTCTTTTTTTGTGAGTAATGTTTTGAGCTCACTGTTAAAAGGTTTCAGCTGTTCCACAGGTGGGGGGGTTCACTGCTGATGTCGCTCTGGATCTGGTGCCAAACCATTAAAAACGTTTTAAATGGGCCCTGAACTGGACAGAAAGCCAGTATCAAGAGGCCAGTTCAGGTGTAATCTGCTGGGATTAACTTTACTGAGGAAATGAAGCTAAGCTGATCTCTTTATCAAATTTTAAGGTGCTGCCAAAAGAAATCACTCCAGATGGATGATCGGAACGAGCCAACAAAGCTGTGGAAACCACGTTTCAACACTTTCAGCAACAGTTTTTTCTTTCTGGTTTCTTGCAAACAAGTAAATAATCAGATCAAGATCAGCATCTGGTCTCAATTTACAGAGATAATAAATCATATTTAATGCATGTACTAAATGGATGAAAACGGATGCAGGAATTTTTCAAATTTCTTGTTTTAAATAATATTTTTAAACATCTAATTTACATAATCTGCTTAGATTTCCATTAGCTGACAAAAAAAAGGGAAAAAAGTCATCTGAGATGCTACAGCCAGATTCTATTTAAGCTGAGAAATGAAGCAATGGTGCAAAAATTGATCCGTCTCTGAATTAAAGCATCAGCATCATTAGTGTCCCACCTTGTGAGCAGGTTCCTGATCTTGTTTTGGAACATTTCAGTTAAATACATTTTGAAAAAAAAGTTAAAATGGGGGTTAAAAAATCCATCTTTATCTGCAACAGCTGTGTATCATTTGGAGCTCAGAACCACATTTTTCTGCATTTCCAGTTCTCAACAGGAGGTATTTGCTGTCCTGATGTGTCCTAAAGCAAAAACCTAAAAAGGAAATCCCAAATACAGACCATAATATTATGTGTGTGTGTGTGTGTGTGTGTGTGTGTGTGTGTGTGTTTGCTTGCATTACTCACAGCCATTCTAATCGATTCAGGTCCCTGAACACACCAGGACTAAGGGAGGATATTAAATTTTCACTGAGAAATCTGGAAAAAGCAACAAGCACAGAACATTTAAATAAAAACGAAAATCTTCCGTCCATGTATCTGCTGATAAGAGAAACAAAACTAAACAAAAAGAAACCTTTAAAGTCCACAAACATGATTCCTATAAAACTCCAGCTGGGATAAGTTATTAAGGGTTAATGGCTTTTCTCACAAATCAGAACTTATTTTCAGCACATTGAGTTAATTCTTAACCTTTTATTGGGCTAAATATTTATTGTTCCAGTGAATTTTTGCATCAGTGACAGTTGACGTTTAGTTGCTCTGAACTTGAATGGCCTCTTCCGACATGCAGCAGGTGGCTGGCAACAGTGATCTCCTGTTTAGCTTCCCAATTATGCATGCAGGTGATCTCTTTATTTGAATAAGTGAGTAATTATCTTTAATTAATGACTCTGAGCTTTTCTTTAATCCTTTCTATAATAAAACACATTAATTAAACAATTAATGAACAATTAAAACAAATTTCTTGCAGCTTTAAAAATAAGTAAATAAAATTATATATACTTACAATTTTTTCAAGCTGAACAGACCACTGAACGCGTGTTTAGATACAAACTGGAGGCTGTTGTTTTGCAGAAACCTAAAATTAGAGAACATAAAAACGTTATTTTCTCCTTTTCCTGAAATGTATCCAGAGACCTGAATTTGTATTTGTTGTGATTTAATGATGGTATCTGTAATGATAAATTACAGATTAGTCGGCTCTTAAACGTGAACAAAACAATAACAGTAATTTTTCTTAAATGGAATAACTTTTTTGACAAACATAAGAAAAAAATTAAACAAAAATAAGCAACATTTCAAGACAATATCAAGTGTCTAATAATAAAAATGGTCTAAATTGACTGAATAAAATAAAGTGCAAGAAATCACAGGGTCTCAGGTTAAAATAAAAAAAGATGTAAAAATAGTTTAAAAAAGTGAATCTTTAACACAAACAGAACGAAAAAGAAATAAAACAACGTGTTTGAAATTGTCATAGTTTTAACTTCAACGCCCTTTTTATATGATAAAATACAACAAAAGCAGAATATTTGGGACAATCCTGCACAATAGATTGAATTAATCACGTTTGCAGCACAGTTTTTGTGATTAAACCTCCACCTGGAAGGTCTGTGAGAATAAAGAGTAAGAAATGTCCAACTGTTAAGGTCAGGAAGTGGTGACCTCATAGCAGCCGTGCGGATCGAGTCCTATCATTTCCACTAAAGAACAAAACATCTGCAAGAAACCCGGAGGATCCTTATCCTTCTTATTCCAAAGTAATAAAAATTTGCAGCTTTGTTTCTTCCATCTTCTTTTTCTTTTTCTTTTTTTTTTTTTTTTTGCTTTAACAAATTTCTTGAACAAACAAAAAAAACTCATCAATTATATTTAATGCTATTTAGCCAATTACAGCTCTAATCCCTGAAGTGCACGTATGAATCCTGAGTAATTGTGGATAATAAAACTGCAACAGCGGCATACTTTTAACTGATGAAGCTCCATCATTAATTTTTATGTGAAACTGTATTTTATGTGACATCAGGTGATGCCACGTTGTTAAAAACAGATAAAAATTGGGCCTGGAATTAGTTTAGAGCTTAAGGAAAAACAAAATAATGACAATAAAACTGTGCAAACAATTGCATTTCCTGTTGTAAAAGTTAGTCTGTGCAGACAGGCATTAATTTTATTAGTATTTTTATTAGTCTGATCGGAATAAACGTAAAAATATAGCAGCAAAATGCAAAAGTAGATTAAAAAGTGACCTACTGAATAAATAATTAGGGTAACTAATATTGCTGTTGACTGCTTGCTTTATTTTCATATTTATACATGAGCTTGTTGATGCTTTTTCCTTTTTTTTAAGCTACATTTTAGGGTTTTTATTTAAAATCCTGATCATTATGTGCATTTTAAAACTTACGAGGTGATCACAGACCCATGTTGAGTGTAAACAGTAATCTAAAGCAAACATCTGCTAATAATATAACTGTTTAACCTCTTCACATCATTAATATGAAGGCTTGTAGCTGCAGTCACTTATTCAATATATAGATACAGTAACAATTAGACCACACCCTGTAGTCATTCTTTAGTCTGAATATTATTGATTAAGGACATAAAATTACTAGAACAACTCTAATCAGCCACTGTCTGCTCATTTCTGCAGCAGGATCAACAGTGAGCCATGCAGCAGAACTACGGCAACACAATTAGAACAAAAATGTTGCTACATCTTACGTCACATGTTAAAAAGTTAGTCACAAGGTTAAGAGATAAAAGGAGCTTGCAGACACAAGTAATTCTTCATCACTACCTTCTCCTCATTCAGCTCTTTCTACCAATCCTGCCTTTCCCCGGATCCACTGATTACCTTTTCTCATTCACGTTCCTTTTCCCTTTCCTCACATTTTTATTCACAGTTTTTACTATTGCCATTTCATGCTATCTTCAAACATTTTTTTAATCTTTTAGATATTTTTGTTCTTTTTTTAAATAATTTGAGTTCAAAAAACGAGTTAAGATGAGCTGAACTTTGAACGTCTTTTCTCATCCATTACAAAATATTTAAGTAGTAAAATAAAACTAGTTGAGGGGACAGCAGTACCTCAGGAGGTAGAGTGGGTTGTCCAGTAGTCGGAAGGTTGCAGGTTCAATCCCGGCTCTGACCAGAGAATGCTGCTGATGTGTCCCTCGGCAAGACACTTAACCCGCCTTGCCTGCTGGTGGTGGTTGGAGGGACTGGTGATCAGTGGGCCCCAGGGCAGCCGTGGCTACACCGTAGCTCATCCCCACCAGTGTGAGTGAACGGGTGAATGACTATGATTATGTTGTGAAGCGCCTCGGGGGGGTTGAAGAACCGTAAGAAGGCGCTACACAAATAGAGGCCATTTGCCATTTTTCTATAGTTGAGAGCAAGGACGAGATATTTTAAATCATCCTGCGTTGTTATATCTACCATGAAAGGAGACACATTGTGATGTTTTTTCTTACGTTATGTTACTTCTATGGTCGATACAAAACAGGGATGTGTATTGCTGAAATTCTGGCGATACAATACGTATCACGATACAGGGGAGACGATACGATAAATCACGATATATTGCGATCCATTCAGCCAGACGATATTAGCAATTTTTTTAGACTGAATTTATTGGAAGAAAATTCAACAAAAAGTGCTAACTGATGCATAACATGTGTAACATATCTGAACCACGATAGAAGGATTTACACTTCAATGGTGGAAACAAAACCCACTGCACACTTCTGCCAACTAGCGGTTGGCCTTTGAATTGCACCAAAAGAAAAGAAAATACACAAATGTTTGCATGTAAATTCTTCCAAGAAATCAACACACGGCTTTTGAATATCGATATAATATCGCAGGGAAAAAAAAAACAATATATTGCCATATCGATATTTTCTTACACCCCTACAAAACATGTTTATGAAGTTCTTTGCACCAAATCCCTCTAAAATGAAAATGATATTCGCAGTTTTATTCTCAACATTTTCAGTACCTTCCAGAGTGAGCCGTTTCAGGGCTCTGCCAATTTAAGAAAACACACTGGAGGTGGCCACACGCACTCCTCTCATGCTCAGGCTGCTATAAGCCGAGACGCTCTGATATCCAAGAGGGGCTTGGAGCAGAGCCGCTGCTCCTCCAGCAGAACTTCCCTCTTTCATGTGAGAGGTGATTCTATTCTACTCCCCATTTATGACATCACAAACAGGAACTTTTGAAACGGCTTGTTTTAGACACATAATTTCCACTAACAAAAAAATAAAGATTTTTTTCACACTTGGTGTGTTTACAGAGACAGTAGAGACTCACATGGCTACAAACAAAGATGCAAATGGTAAGTTTGGCAGAATATGCCCCCCTAAAATGTTCTTTTAGCTGTTTTCTTACATTTCCTTCAGAAATAAACCCCAAACTCAGTTATGTAACAAACAAAAGATGGAGGTCTAATGGAGATGACACTACTCACAATCTCTCTAGCGCTGAGTATTCAGAGAAAACAAAGTCCGGCAGAACATGGATTTTGTTGCTCCTCAGCGACCTGCAACGCAATCCGAGAAATAACAAAGTTAGAAAAACAGGCTGCAAGCAAGGAGGTACGGAGAGGTGAAAGACAAGAAGCTGATCCTGAAAGACAGCAGAAATATGAACACACAACACACACAGACACTCTGTGTCAATATCAGTCCTGTGTGCAATAAAGCACGATGAAACATCCATCCATCTTCTGAACCCGCTGGTCCACGTGGGGTTGCGGGGTGGGGGTGGGGTGTCCTCAGGTGGGGTACACTCTGGACAGAGAGCCAGTCCATCGCAGGGCAACACAGAGAGAGACACAGGACAAACAATCATGCACACACACACTCACACCTAAGGACAATTTGGACAGACCAATCAACCTAACAGTCATGTTTTTGGACCGTGGGAGGAAGCCGGAGCACCCGGAGAGAACCCACGCATGCACAGGGAGAACATGCAAACTCCATGCAGAAAGATCCCAGGCCGGGAATCGAACCCAGGACCTTCTTGCTGCAAGGCAACAGCTCTAACCACTGCGCACCCCCATGGTGAAACATTATATAAATAAATAATTATTAATTAAATAGAGGAAAGAAAACCTGCTCACTGTTCTCAGACAGAAAAATCACCATTAGAAATAAAAAAAAGACTTATACAGACAAGACTGTGGCTTAGTATTATTATCATTAAAGATGAAATCTGGTTTAATTTTAAATAAATGAAGACCTTTCAAGGCCACAGAGACTCAGGATAAACGACAACCTCTGAATGTGGTTAGCATAATTTCATCATTTAATTCCATAGTGGGATATCTTAAGTCTTCAAAATCGCAGCAATAAATTTAGAGCTGACTAGGCTTGTTGGATAATCCCACTCTTCATATGATTTACCCAGCAAACCTAAAATGAATTAGTTATTTTTAATTTATTTTTTGAAAAGTGGTTAATTTGCAAAAACGTGATGCAAGAAAAGAAAAGTGTCTTTGATCAAAAGAGTTGAAAGGAAATATAAACAGTTGCAGAGCTGCACCTAAGTAAAGACCATTATTCCCTTCAATAAATGAGTTAGTTTAATATCTCTCCTCACTTCCCAGCTCAGACCAGAAAGTCATTTATTGCAAGGATAACCACTTTTTATGCTTCATGATAAGAAAAAATTGCATTCAAACCTCTAATTGATGCTGTCTGACATAAAAGGAAGAAAAAGCAGAACGTATGTTCATTTATCGGCACAATAACTAAAATAAAGTTCCTTTTAACCACTGACCAACTCTGAAAAATCCCATTTAAATGACTCATCAATGACAAATTAGGAGCACAAACTAAGGCCCTGTCCACACGTAGCCGGGGATCTGCAAAAACGTAGATATTTTTCTACGTTTTGGCCTGTGATCCACACGAAAATGAAGTTTTTTCACACGAAAACGGATCTTTTTAAAAACTCCGGCCAAAGTGAAGATCTGCGTGTTCTCCGTTTTGGGTGTCTGAGTGTGGACAGACAAAACCGGAGTTTTAAGGTCCGCAACGTCACTTTCCGCGACAAAAAAATGCTGACATCACGTGTGCGACCTGTGTTTACACTAGCCGACAGCATGGATGCCCTCAGAGCTGCGCTCGCTTTATCAATTGTCCAAGCGCTTTTTGCTTGTTTGTTTTTGCAAGCGGAATTACTGCTCCTTGCGGAAGACCACAGACGAAGGACGAGGTTAAGAACGGGGGAAGTACTCCCGCCTACAGGTCTGGCATGTCCTTAACAACGTATTTATCCGGGTATGTGTGGACAGAGTTTTTTAAAAACGAGGTGGTGTGGATGCAAGTTTTTGGAGGGGCGGATATTCGTTTTTAAAAAAACCCGGCTACGTGTGGACTAGGCCTCAGTTCTGTGTGTCACAATGGGTGTAGCTAACCTCTCCATGAGTTTTCCTGTTTGCAGGTGGGCGCGCCCGGAGAGCAGCTGCTGCAAATTCTCGCATCAGCTCGCAGGGGATTTAATATGGCGCGGTGTGACAACTCACCAGTGCCGGATGATTACTCACATTGGGTAGTATACACCAGCTCTAGACCTGTTTCTAGTTGTTTGCAGGGGCGGATTAAGGACTGAAGAACATCCGGGGCTCAACACACACACATACACGTGACACGCACTAGTCAACATCATATATGTCTTGAACCACATAATTTTTAATCTGAAGCTACATATTAAGCATATTCAGGGCAGAGTATTGTTCCTGTTAGTGTTTAGTGTGAGATGATAGTAAATATTCCCTTTCTTGCTCCAACAACTTTACCTGATAGTAAGCTAACTTTAGGCAAACCAGCAGCACAACAAATATTTTCAAATAAGACTCACAAACCTGAGTCAACACCAGTCTCATCAAAGCTGGGGTTCTGTTGCTGTACTTTTGGTCTAAAAAACGTCCTCATGTCCATCTTCACTCATGCGTTTCAGGCAGAGACTGTAGAAGAAGCCGGCTGCTGAAGGGCTTCTTCTTCAGTGGTGGAGGCTCAGGCAGGCTGTATACAAACTACTGCCAGCTGCTCCCTCTCTGTTGGACTTTGGTACTGCATGTTACTTCCGCGATTTAGATCCGGGGCTTTTCATGAAACATCCGGGGCTTCAGCCCAAGTAGCCGGGTCTAACGCCGCCCCTGGTTGTTTGCATCCTGTTCTGCCTGTTAAAGCCTCGTCATCACCTGTCATGTTCCTCCGATCTCCCGCCCAGGTACTCTAATCATCTGCCTGTTACCAGCTCGTCAACCTGCACTCTCACCTGTTACAACAAGGCGCCTCCGGATCGCCTGTCCACCCGCCACACCGCTTCTCCCTTTGGCCGTCTGCTCTCCTGCGCTCACCTGCCCGCTCCTGTAACCGGTGCTCAGCTCCCAGCCTCCTCCAACAGCTACCACTCAGACCTGACACGCCCTCCTCTCAGCGCTCCACTACCTTACTGGAATCCGTAAGCCTCCATTCTAATCACACCTTCCCCGTCTGCTTTACATTACTCATTCTTGTTCTCTGTCTCAGAACGCTGCCAGAACCGCCCTCCCCCGATGTCTCCCCAGCCTCGTCAAACTCAATAAATAATATATTATTTTTACTCATGTAACGTTATGAAGTTCATTATTTTCAGCTCCACACAGCTGCCCCTGTACATAGTAACACCCGTGTAGAAAACGCCAAGATCGGGTGTTCCTCAGACTGTTTACATTCCAGGAGAAGAGCCAGAAGGAGAAGAAGAACGCTTTTCAATAATCAAAGTACTTAATTTGTGATTAAAGCTAGTCGAAACAGATGTTGATCAATAATAATCAAGTGAATGATCTGTGGAATAAAGATGTCATGATTTATGTGTTTAAAGAAAACAGGACTACTGCACAGACAGACTGACCCTCATCTCCATAGAAACACATGACACATTGTTCCAACCAATCAGAGCTTTCGGCTGCCGCAAGAGAATCTGGCTTGTTGACTTAAAGTGTCCAATCCGCTTTACTAAAACTTATCAACAATTCAGAGATATAAAACAAGGCAACGCCATTTTAAGCTCAGTTCCATTTTGACTTCAGTTCTATTCACCGTCATCCCAAAGAGAAGCACAGCCTGGCCAGATGTGTTTTCTTCTTTAAACTAAGAACTGTGAAGTTGGAGATTTTCGTCGTTTAACAACCAGACGACAGCCTTTCAAAATAAGAGCACCTGCTGACGCTGCCGATTGTTACCTGGGTCGACCCTTCAGACGGGCTTTGAAACGCTGCGATCGCTGTTTCGACCAGCTCCAGCGCACATCCGAGGTCTTCAGACCTGGCATTTCCTGATCTACCTGGGAGACCCCCACTGGGTACGTACACGGCAAAATAGCAGCTCATGTCATTACTTTATAAGCCTCGTGATATCTAGTCATAACAATCAAAGACGACCAGATTCAATGACGTCAGCTTAAGGAGTCTGAACCAACCACACACACACACACACACACACACACACACACACACACACACACACACACACACACACACACACACACACACACACACACACACACACACACACACACACACACACACATACACACACACATCGAACATCACATTCATTTCCAAACAACACAGAGTTAGTCCTGATAGATTGTTAAGAATTTATAATTAAGAAATTAAAGATTCTTAAATGATCCCAACTCTCTCTCTTTCTTGTCTCAAAGTCAATACAGAGTGTTTAATTAAACTCCCTGATGATAGAAACAGCCTATCTTCTGATTATAACAAGTGATCTACTTACAGTATATTAAAATACAACTCTAGATAGTTACATCACTCTATTTCTCTACACTCACTTTGTCTCTTCGTGATTCTGCACGTCGTGGGTCAAGACTCAATCCTAACATGACACTGTGGTTCCAATTACCGGTACATTAATGTCCCAGATTTATTATTCCTTAGAACAAATAAAACGAAAACAAACACAAAACCGCCTCTAAAGGACATTTGTATGCATGGCTCTGGCAAACAAGAAATAAGAGTTAAATTATCTAACTAATTGAAACCAAGTATGCAAAGTCTGATCTCATAAAGCGCTTTATGAATTGCTATCAGTATTTAATGAGGCAGAACTATTAGGTTGAGCTCAGCAGGGACATGGAACATCAATAGGTGTGCTCTGTAGTAAGATCAAAGGTACAAAAGTTCATTTAAAACAAAATAGAAAGCAGGGGAATAAAGGCAAAGCATAAATGTTTATAATCTACAGGTGAAACATAAAGAGCGAAGGAGATGACTTTTAAAAACATGAAAATGTTTGAAAACTAAGATATGGAGAATAATTATTTAGTATGCTTTCATTTAATTATTTTCTACTGTTATTTGAACAGCAAAGTCCCCTTTGTCCTCATCTGCTCTTCCTCTGAGCCACAGCCTCTTAATGAGGATCATTATGAAACTCTGAAGGCTCTGAAGTCATCTGATAATCCAATCAGGCTTAGGAAAAGGCTAAGATGTCGTTGCTGTCTTTAATGACCCGCTCTTCGTGTGAGAAGTGGATTGCTGTGAAACTGTCTAGAGATCAGTGCTCATTTCAGACAATGTCTGCCTCCTGGGATAAAAATGGACGCAAACTTTATCTCTATCCAAAAAATTAATGTTCCTATCCTCAAAAGAAGGTGCAAATAATTTGGGACTGGAGATTAAGAATATAGGAAGTACAGGCATTATGTGATACTCAGTCACTAATATTACTGTGACGATAGGAAATCATGACAGATTTGAACGTGTCAGTGATGAGCCAGAATCAAGGTAATAGTATTTGTGGGCCAAAATCTTTTTTTTAATTAATTTAAAAATAGCAAAAACTATTTTATGGTCATATTTTTAAAATGTGTACTCCTCAAAATAGGAATTTTAGTCAAATCTGAAAATAAAACACATTAGAAAGTGTTGAGATGCATCAACATCTGCACCAATTCAGCCTAAGGGCTGCAAAAAGATCTGATAAAATTTTCATAAGAGAGAACTGTTTCCATCCAGATGATTTAAGATGTGACACACCGAGCCGGATCCATTTAAAGCAAAACTCTGGATTATTTATTTTATCTGATGGCATAATCTAATGGCTGACAAATGTATGGCACCGAGCCGTGGTTTTACTTCCATATTTACTTTGACTCTTAAAGTCTCTTTCTGGACAGAGTTCTGTCTTTTTCTGACACTATGTGGCCTGAATGGCCTGGAAGGACATGAGCAAATAAGAAGGAAGAAGCTGTAATAGCTTAGGGTTACTCTTAACTGCAGCCACAAGATTGCTGCACTGGATGGTAGATAACAGCCCTGGTTCAAAAAGATGATGCATTTACACGATAGAAGCATGGCATGATAATAAAATAAATAAATAAATAAATCACGTAAAACCTTCCTATCTGATCAAGAATTCACTTTCCTGTTTATATAGTTCCTGTATATATGTATGCATATCGCTTGTGGTTGAAATATTTTAAAATCTCAAATGTAAAAAAGTAATTTACAGGTCTTACTGGTAATAATGCTGAAATTGCTTTCGAAGCAATCAGTAAACGTAGTTCAACAGCCAACAGAGAACATCCAATGACAGGAATAATAACATTAATAGAATCTTGAAGTAATCTGGGAGACACGATGTCATACGAGCTCATAGATGTACGAGAAGATGCTAGTCGCATTAGAGATGGAAGTCAAATTTATGTGCTATAACTGATAATGGATGGCTGTATGTGTGTGTGTGTGTGTGTGTGTGTGTGTGTGTGTGTGTGTGTGTGTGTGTGTGTGTGTGTGTGTGTGTGTGTGTGTGTGTGTGTGTGTGTGTGTGTGTGTGTGAGTGAAGAGCAGAACTGAATGTTGCTGCTGGAGGTCACACTATCGGGGATTTTGCTGGACAATTAGTGCACCGCAGCACCTTTATATTTAGCTAGTTCATCCTGATACCTCAACATGTGACTGTTTACATTTATATTAAGTTTTCTTTATATTTCTCTCTGTAGTTTAGACTTGTCTTATTAAGGTGTGTGTGTGTGTGTGTGTGTGTGTGTGTGTGTGAGAGAGAGAGAGAGAGAGAGAGAGAGAGAGAGAGAGAGTGAGAGTGTGCGTGACGTCTATTTTAGCCTTATTATTTTGTTTTACTCATATTTTACTATCTCCTGCATGAGCTGTCTTTAGTGAGTGCAATAAATATCCAAAATCTTGAATAAGATTAGAAAAAGTAAAATTTCTCCCCTTGTCTAGATGAAGTTGGACTTAAAACATCTTTAAACTTCAGGCCAGTTGTGTTTGTAACGATTCTCAGTCATCCATCTAGAACGTTTGGTTGGAAATAATCAAATATTTCTTGTTTTCCTTGAAGATGTTTCGCCTCTCATCTAAAAAGCTTCTTCAGTTCCAGCAGTTGTTTCCAGCTAAACCTTCACGATGGTGGTCAGTGGATGAGCTTAAAATGATAGGAAAATGAAAGGAAGTTTGATGAGATAAGATTCAAATTGAGCTCCGTCCCGAAGCGCTCCTTTGTGAGAGGGGGGGGGGGGGGGTTGCACGCCATCGGATAGATATATATTTTTCATATATATATTTTTTATATATATACATATATATATATATAATATATATATATACACACACACACACATATATATATATATATATATATATATATATATAATGTCGCCAGCTCTGCATCAATTTAGCTACTTGAGCAAAAGCTTGCACACTAAAACTATCCTATATGAATTTTTAAAAACAATTACGTATAATTGCTGAACGGGGAAAGTTCCAGATTGCTGCTTTAAGTTATTAAAAAACAGAAGACACTTACAGCCAGGTGACATTTGGAGAGATGGGGGGCACTTCCTTTAGGTTGACCTCCACACACTCAACATCTGTTTGGATGCAGTCACAGCTTTCTGGGTAGTCCTGCAAAACTACAAAATGAAAATAAATCATTTTCAGGCACAAGATCTGCTGCAAAAAATTAACCAGCATCAAGTCAAACAAATTATAGGGTAATGAACAGGTCAGAAAGGTTTTTGACTCAATGCGTGAAAGTACAAATTGCTCCTATTTTATATCAACCAGTGTTGCCTTAACAGAGTCCTCGCATCCATTTAAGAGCTTTGGATTGTGCAACACTCCTCAAAATAAATAAAAAAGGAAAGAAACGAAGGCTATAGTTGCTTTTGACCGCAATAATTAAAGTTTAAAAACATTCATGGAAAATGGAAAACACTCATGTTTCAATATTTGTTGTCTCCGTTTTGATTATGAAGTTTAGAGTCCAGAAAAGTATGAGGAGTGGTCAAATAAGTAGCATTTGATTGCAAAAACCATCTTCGCCACAAGAATTTACATATTCCCAAATACCGGTTTCCTCTGCACTCATGGAAAAAGATGAGATGAACCACCTTCGCTTCAATTTCAGACGCCGGGACGAAAAGACTCATGGAAAATATCTGATCAAATGAAAGTATAATGTTGTCTTTAGAAATAAAACAAACCATGTGCAAACTTACAGCACTCATACAGGAAGGAAGGTATCACAGGTCCATTCTGAAGCGTTTCACCTATGAAGTCTGCCAGGCCAATGTTGTCACCTGTAGAGATGAACAAAGGAGACACGGTACAGAACTCTACAGGTCCTCTGGGATGCCCCCCAAAAAAGGCTTTTATCAAACATTAGTGAGCACAAAGGATCAAAATTCTTCAGTGAAGTGGAGACACGCATATGCAGGGAAGTTACCGTACATTTACCCTGAAGTTCCGACAGTGGAAACGCACCTAATATTCCAGATTTATATGATTTATCATCTGTTAAAAAAAAATAAACGACTAAATAATCCACTTTGTATTTCCCTCCTTCATTAGCTTTTGTTGCTTGTAGCCTAGCAACTCGACATCAGCTGCTAACACATGATTTGTACTGAAATGCGTTGACACAGCAACCTGCAAGAATCACTGACAAGCTGTCAGCGATTTAATAAAAGCCATATTTTGCATCAGTGGCTCTGAGCTGAGCATGGTGCTGCTGTTACACGCGATGTCTAAATTTAAGCATGGCAACAAATTCTGCATGACTGCCAGCCTCTTCTTACAGCCAGCCATAACTCAAAGCCTCCACAATGCTGCACCGAGGCAGGAGTTAAGAAATGTCTCTGCTGCTATGACAGTTCACGTCACGCCTTGCAGAAAACTCTAGTTGGCTATCGTTCTTCCCTTTTCATGACATACAACCATCCACTTCCTGCAGACTCTGTTCTGTTTCCAGATGGTTGGAGCTTTTTCCCCTGCAGTCAGAGGGTGAGAAGCGGGGTGGACAGGTCTCCATTCGTATGACATAACATTGTGTCTAACCAGGACACCCAGAGGAGGATTCTTGTCAGAGTCTCCCAAAGACATGTCACCTCCTTTTCTCGTCTCTTTATTCTTTCTGCGGCGTGTTTTATCACCCTGTCCTAGTGTTTCTACTCCTCCGTGCATCCAGCCAGTCTACCTTTATACTATCTAAATCAACACGCAGTCTTTATGGTATTCTCTGTTTAATGATCCTGCCAGATATTTACCCCTGACGTCTGTCCCTATAGGTTACAGGCGAATGAACCTCCATAATGAGGAAGTGCAGTCAAACATGAAAAACAAGCCAGTTTTTGTTGTCTTAACAAAGGGCACTGAATCAGCAAAGTTTATTACATCTCAAAGATGAAATGATAAGTGCTATAATTTTTAGGTGTGCTGTTTTAAACAACAAGGTGGGAGGATAATAAAAGTGGATTTTCCGTGCAGCGGTTTATTCCTGCACTGAGGATGCACTACATCTGTCCCAGCCAGGCACAAAGCACAAAAGACCAGACAAAAACTTTACCTCTGCCATCTTTACAAATAACAACCAGCTTTGAAAGCGGTTACCACTTATCCAGCTTGCTATTTTATTGTTACATTGCATTTATTCTTCGTTTCGCCAGGAATGATCCCACTGAGAAAGAATGTGGATTCAACCAGGTCCTTAAATTTGACTAAATCTCAGGCTGGAACCAGTTCCTTGTAATTTTCAGCGTCAGGGATAGATGTACAGCTGTGGCCAAGGATGACACAAAGAAATAACAGTTTCAATATTTGTTGTCTCCGTTTTCATTATGAAGTTTAGAGTCCATTAAAGTATGAAGAGTGGTCAAATAAGTAGCATTTGATTGCAAAAACCCCTCTTCGCCACAATAATTTACATAATCCCAAATACTGGTTTCCACTGCATTTGTGGAAAAAGACTTGAAAGTGCTTAAGCAGCATTAGGATCTTCTAAGACCCAGTTCTCACCGCATAATCAATATACCAATTTCTGACCGGATTCTCCCCTTCCGACAATCTTAAGATCACACCTAATTACTGTAAGGCAGCTTTATTTATAAAACACATTTCATACAGAGGCAATTCAATGTGCTTTCCAAGTAAGAAGAATGATGTAATGGCTCTAAAGATAATCTTATCAGATATTCCTGCTGTGTGAGGAGTGCTCTGGTCTGCTGGAAAGGATGTCAGGACCACTCGGATCATAAGCCGGGGACATCAAGCTTGTGGGCCATTCCCATCTGTACCGGGTCGGCCTGGGCCGGGTAGCCCCAGTCGGCCCCAGCCTGGCCCGGTTGATTCCACACATCCTTGCCTTAAGCCCATGTGGGCTGATTCTACCCACCAATCAGAGGCTTGCTCTAATGGAAGGTGTGAATTTGCTGTCAGCAGTGGGTGTGTTAGCCCTGGTCAGCCTGAAGCAGACCCCCTCGAGAAGAGGGCTGAGAATGAGCCTTGGTTGGCCCGGAAAAATACCAGGCCACCCAGATATGTAAACAACCTACGCTACCCGGACCGGGTCGACCCGGTACAGATGGGAATGGCCCATTGGTTTACTGTCTTGGTCTGATTTTGAGGACAAAAGTGTGCTGCCTGTTGAATATACTGTAACATGTAGCCGAACAAAAGCAGGATGAAGTAAGCACACTGCAGGCTTCTCCTCCGCCATGTTTGGGAGGCGTCCAGGAAGCATTCTAACCAGATGCTTGAGACACCTCAACCGGCTACTCTCAATGTGGAGGTGTAGCTGGTCTACTCCGAGCCCCTCCCGGATAACCGAGCTTCTCACCCTATCTCTGAGGGAGAGCCCGGCCACCCTGCAGAGAACACTCATCTCAGCTGCTTGTATCTACTCCGATCTCGTTTTTTCGGTGACTACCCAAAGCTCGTGACCATAGCTGAGGGTTGGAACGTAGACCAATCGGTAAGTCGAGAGCTTTGTCTTCTTGCTCAGCTCTCTCTTCACCACAACAGATTGGTACAACGCCCACATCACTGCAGATGCAGCACTAATCTGCCTATTGATCTTGCGTTCCATCTTTCCCTCACTCGTGAACAAGACCTCGAGATACTCAAACTCCTCCACTTGGGGCAGGACCTCATCACTGACCTGGAGAAGGCCTTTTACCCTAGTTTGTTTTCCATCTTCACTCATAGCGATTCTATGTTAGAACATTGTTAAGAGGCCTGAAAAA